>NC_057417.1:12280446-12580446 GCF_019320065.1 Cervus canadensis | reverse complement strand
GCGTCCAGAATTCAGACCAGGCACAGGGACAGCTTGTCCCTGCCCCATGATACCTAGGGTCTCAGCTGCAACACTTGAGGGCCACAGTGGGTATAACCAGACAGCCAGTCATGCTGGACATTGTTGGTAAGACTCGTGTGTAGTCTGGGCAGGAAGAACAGTTAAAATGTTAAGGTATATTCATCTGACAACTGACAGGAGAACTTGTGTAAAAGAAGATAAGGATTTATGTTAGGTCCCTCCTGTTGCAAGCAACAGGAAATTAACACCAAATTGTTTAAGCAACAAAGGAAGTCCTGGCTTTAGGCATAGCTGGATCCAGGGGCTCAAATGAAGTAATCAGGGCTTTGTTTATCACTCTGTCTCCTAGACAGGCTCTCCCCATTCAGGGAGCATCATGGTTACTAGCAGCTTAATAATTCCAACTCATACTCATCATTCAGACACAGCTTCAATTGCCAAGACAGAAATAACAGCTCCTTCCTGTCCTCCCCACAAGAAGCTTTTATTTCTGTTTAACTTTTATAACAACAACTACCTCTAATTGAAGCCTTACTGCATGCTAAGCCCAATGCTGGCATAGCCTTATTTAATTCTCACAACAACCTCTTGACAAAGGAGCTATTATTATCCCCATTTTCCAGGTGTGGAAGGTAAGAGGTTTTTTTTTTTATAAAACTGTTCAGGACAGGAGCCATGGCTCCTTAGCTTTCTATTGGCCATGCCCAGTAAAAGGGGCTTGACCTAGGTAAACCTTGTGGACTGAGATGGATCCACTCCTGGCCTCATTGGGCTTTCCAGAGTCCCCTCGTGAGTCCTCTGGTGCCTCCCACTCTGGAGTGGAGGTGGCGTGAAGGTCAAGGACGAAAGATAGGGAGGTTGCCTTAGGTTATGTTTCTAAGGAGAGAAAAGGAAAAGCTTTTCCTACTTTATAAAACGGCTTCCTGCCCATGATTGCACAGAAGAGGAGAGAAATATGAGAGAATAAACAGAATGAGGGAAGACAAGACTAGAGATGAGGTTACATGGTGATTGGTCTGGGCCCCAGTTTCCTCATTATCTTACGTGGGGCACTTCAGAAACTGATGTTGAGGCAACGACTTGGGTTCAGTTCAGTGCAGTTCAATCGCTCAGTCGTGTCTGACTCTGCGATCCCATGGACTGCAGCACGCCAGGCTTCCCTGTCCATCACCAATTCCTGGAGCTTACTCAAACTCATGTCCATTGAGTTGATGATGCCATCCAACCATCTCGTCCTCTGTCATCCCCTTTTCCTCCTGCCGTCAATCCTCCCCAGCATCAGGGTCTTTTCAAACGAGGCAGCTCTTCCCATCAGGTGACCAAAGTATTGGAGTTTCAGCTTCAGCATCAGTCCTTCCAATGAATATTCAGGACTGATTTCCTTTAGGATTGACTTGAGTGCAAGGACTTGGGTGTGATGGTTTATTTGGGAGGTGACCCCAGAAATCATAAACAGAAGGATAAGTCAGGGGCAGGAGGAACACCATCAAAGCCTGCTTTAACTGGCATTGTGGGCAGCTAGGGCTCAGTCATTCTGGGGACCCACATATTAATAGAATACACTTGAGAGTGACTGCTACAGGGAAACTGGACTTTTAACTATTGCATCTTATTGCTCAGGGCCTGAGGGGTGCCCCCGTTGGCATTCAGCATTGGACACTTTAGCACTCACTGTCCTTTTGGGCTGAGCCAACTTGGATAGCATAGAGAACTCCCCGGGCAGAGAAGGAGGGTGTGCTCAAGCAGGTGAGCTGTCCCCGTGTGCGGTCCAGCCCACGGCAGAGTCGTGGGCACTTGGGTGACTGAGGGTTGCAAGTGGGGCATCCCCAGCACCTGCTGCCCTCATTCCCAACAACCAGAGGGCTGACCAAACACCGTGCCAAGTGCTAAATGTCTCATTTCATCCTCCTGCAGCAACCCACGTGGGAGATGTTGTCAGTTCCCTCTTATAAATGAGGAAGCTGAGGCTTCATGAGATTAAGTGGTGAGTAAGCAGTGGCGCTAGAATGCCAACCCAGGCCTGGCTGACTCTAGAGCCTGGTGTGAGCTACACTGCGTCTCCCTCAAGCTCGTGTACTGAAGCCTTAACCCCCACGACCTCAGCATGTGGCTGTGTTGAGAGATGGGGCTCCTTAAAGGTGATTCAGGTTAAATGAAGTCATCAGGGTGGGCCCTGATCCAGTACAACTGGTGTCCTTACATTAAGGGGAGGGGAGGACAAAAAGACAGACACGCACTGAGAGAAGATGATGTGCAGAGACGTGGGGAGAAGACGGCATCTACAAGTCAAGGAGAGAGGCCTGGAGACGCAGGCTGAGGACAGCGCCTTCCCAGGAACTGCTTCTGCCAACACCCGGAATTGGGACTTGCGGCCTCCAGATCTGTGAGGCAGTGAAACTGTGCTATTTGAGTCACCCCATCCCTGGAACTTTGCTGCAGCAGGCTAACACACTTATTCAGAGCCGGTGTGGCTGACCGCTGTGCTGGACTGTCTCATCTGAAAATAGGATGACCGTTTCTACCCTGCAAGGCTGCAGGTGGTGTGAGGATGAGCCAGGATAGTGCCGTCAAGGTCTTAACACACCACGCTTGCTGGCTGTTCCTACTGGACACGCATCGGGCAGTGTTTGCTGGTCATAGACAGAACAGCAGAAGCACAGGTGTCACAGCCGTCCACGTCTCCTGATTCCTTTCCTTTCTGGGTGCCCTGTCTTCTACTGCCAGTGGGATCTGATGGGCACTTGGGTGACTGAGGGTTGCAAGTGGGGCATCCCACTTTTTTCAGGGTCAAAACTACCGTTTAAAATAATTAGGAATGAGCACCACTAAGCAAAAATTTTAAACTTATGCCTAGAAAAAAGACTGGAAGACATTGCCCTGAAGGTCGCAGGGGTTATCTCTTGGGAAGTCATTTTGCTACTCAATTTTATACCTTCCAATTCAGTGTTTTTGAGGGTCCTATAGTGATTTCATGGTAGTTTAACATATATTGTGCACTTAAGTGTCAGGCATTGTTCTAAGCACTTGTATGAGGGAAGGTATTGATTTGTTCCCATTTTGCAGATGAGGAAACTGGAGTTAAGAGGGATTAAATAATCAGTGTGTGGTCACACAGAAGCAGGTCTGAAATTTGAACACAGATACAGATATGCCTGAAGTGGAAAGTATGGAATAAACTAGCCTCTACTGTCCCTTTTATAATGGTGGTGAGGGACAGGGAACTTTATTTTACTTACTAGTAAATAAATGACAATTTTTAAAAGGTAAGAAACTAAAGGAGATGATAGATAGATGATAGGAAGAAAAAAATAGATCTTTGCTGAACCCACAGGCCACCATGAACACAGTGGCTGTCTGTGTGCACGTATAGGGTTGAGGGGACAGTAATGTCTCTAAGAAACCAGAAAATATATATTGTGTTACAAAGAGACATCTACAACCTCCAAATGGCAGCAAAGATCCTATATGTTAAGTGAATAAATTGTCTATGTTCTAAACAGGAAACTTGAAGTCTGGAGCAGGGGGTGCAAACTATAGCCTGCAGGTCAAATCCAGCCCACTGCTCTTTTTTGTAAATACAGTTTTACTGGAACCCAGTCAGGCTCATTCCTAAGATTCAGAGTTGTGGCCTGCAAAGCCACTACTATCTGGCTCTTTACAGAAAAAAAATTAAGTTGCAGTTATGTAGGATGAAAAAGTCTAGAGATCAAAGGTACAGCATGATAGTTATAATTAATAACACAGTATTGAATGCTGGAAATTTGCAAAGGGTAGATTTCAGGTGCACTCAGCACACACAAAAGGAGATGATACGTTAATTAGTTTGCCATATCATTTCACTATATATATATGTGTGTGTGTATATATATATATCACATCATCATGTTGTACACCTTAAATATATTCTTCTTAAAAGAATTCTTAATTCTTCTTAAAAAATGGAATTTTTAAGAAAGTTTGCTTACCCCTGTCTAGAGCAAGGTAACAGGAATGTACATATGATTCCCTGGGGATCTAGTCAAAATGCAGATTCCAATTCATCAGGTCAGGGCTAGGGCCTGAGATTATGCACTTTTAATGAGCTCCCAGGAGATGCCGCCGCTGCTCGTCCATGAACCACACTCTGGACTGAGCATGTCACAAATACTTGTCGTGTTTCCATCAGAGCAGGGTCATGATCTCATTTACCAAAATCTCCAGCCATCACGTATTATCAACACGGATCATCTAGGAGGTTTATTTGCCAAATCAAAGGACCCTCCACTTTTCAAAAGCATTTCCAGTGGCCTATGTCTGATGACCCTCCTTCTCCACCGGGTCCATTCACACAGAGGGTGTTTGACACAACAGCAAGGGCCCCTGAAGGACAGTCAGCGCACCAGATGATGGAGAGTGGGAAGAAAGCATCCCAACTGTCTTCCATTTTTATATTTTTTGTATGAACTTTTTAAATAGGTCAATTTGGGGGAGGGCTGTTTTATAACAGACACAGTATATTAGTACAGTAAGTTGTATGTGCATATCACATATAATAAACATGTCATTTCTAAATGAATAAATGTGCATGCTCTGGGGCACACCCCCACAAAGCTTTGAGGCAAGGGGTAGAGCTCTGCTGTGGCTGAAAATGGGCCTGGGCTGTGCTCCGAGCATGAGTCAGGCCTTGGCAGGCTTTCAGCCCTGCGTGGGCTGGCAAAGCACGCTATGTGGGCACGAGTTAAGTTATTCCTTGCAGGCACAGCCGGCTGTTGCAGAGAGAAAGTGAGCGATTGGGACACGTTTTTGCCCCGTGAATGCCAGCCACACGAAGTGTCAAGGCACCTGGCTGAGCATTTCGGGAGAGAAAGGGTGAAGTGTCCAAAGAAGGCCAGATGAAGACCTGCACAGGAGCAATGACAATCACAGCAAAATTTGCTATCATGCATTCAACACCTGCTATTTGCCAGCTTCTATGCTGAGTATTACAGACAAATGATTACATTTAAACTTGGTGAGGTAGGCACTGTTATTGGTGGCTTCCCTGGTGGCTCAGAGGGTCAAGATTATCTGCCTGCAGTGTAGGAGACCTGGGTTAGATCCCTGGGTCGGGAAGATCCCCTGGAGAAGAAAATGGCAACCCGCTCCAGTATTCTTGCCTGGAGAATCCCATGGACAGAGGAGCCTGGGTGCTACAGATCATAGGGTGGCAGAGTCGGACACAACTGAGCAACTAACACTTTCAGGTACTGTTATTATCCCCTATTTTATAAAGGAGGAAAGAGAGGCTCAGAGAGGCAGAGTGACTTGCCTGAGGATACAGGAAGACTATGATTTTTAGAGGTATCCATTCACAAATGCAATGAGATTCCAATGAAGCACCATGATTTCAGTTTGACCACACCAGAACCGTACACTAACGACAAAGTTTGCTTCTCTTTGTTGAACACTTCCTCTACATCAAGAACCTTCTACCAGTGCCTTCTTTAACCTCCAAAAGACCCGGAAGGAAATGCCATGCCCCGCCCTTCCTCCTCGCTGCGGGGAATCCAGGGCTCAGCGCCGCGCAGACGAGGTGGGGACCGGCTGAGCCCAAGTGCTGAGGCCCTGCCTGAAGGAGGCGCCCTCTCTAAGTTCAGTTCAGTTCAGTCGCTCAGTCATGTCCGACTCTTTGCGACCCCATGGACTGCAGCACGCCAGGCCTCCCTGTCCATCACCAAGTCCCGGAGTTTACTCAAACTCATGTCCATTGAGCTCCGCGAAATTGTTCCCGTGGGCAAATGAGGCTTAAGTCTTGTCAGATCTTCAGATTCTCAACAGAGCGCAGAAATCTGGACTTACACTTAAAATCTCCTGATTGTATACCCTGACAACAAATTTTTAGAAATTTAAAACACCGCACGTGCGTGCATGCTAAGTCGATTCAGTCGTGTCCCACCCTTTGCAACCACATGGACTATAGCCTGCCAGGCTCCTCTGTCCATGGGATTCTCCAGGCAAGAATACTGGAGGGGGTTGCCATGCCTTCCTCCAGGGGATCTTCCTTCCGACCCAGGGATCAAACCTCCTCTCTTACTTCTCCTGCATTGGCAGGCGGGTTCTTTACCACTAGTGCTGCCCACGCAGCACGGATCCAACAAATCACATCCACGGGTGAGTTGCCCCAGGAGACCTCAGCTCTAGATGCTGGCTTATATTTTCACTTTGTCCGAGGGCACCAAGATGCTTTGTCTCCTGTGCCAGGCTGGGATGGGCATGTTGCTATTGTCCCATCTTACAGTCCCAAGGGATGCAAACCCACGCCCAGGGTCACTCGTGGCTTGGAAGCAGGACTGTGCTTCCTCTTAGTTCTCCAAAGCGGGCCAGCCAGGGGCAGCCTTCGAGCAGTCACTCTGAGCTGACAGCGGTGTGCGGGGAGGAGGGAGGTGGGAGAAGGAGGGGAGGGGAGAGGGCGGAGACTGGGGTCTCTCTACCCAGTCCTCCTGAGTTCCGGGCAGGAGAGCCGTCGACCCGGCAGGGCCTCTTTCCCCTGCTCAGGCCGGGAGGTGGCTTTCTCAGGGCCCAGGATGCAGAAGTGGGGGCTGTGGACCGCGTCCATCCTGACCCTTCTCTCCGCACAGGCCTTTCCGCAAACGGACATCAACATCAGCCCAGGTGAGCAATGGGGCCAGGGCCGGGAGCAGGTGGAGAGGAGGACATCTGCAAATACTTGAGTTGTCACTGAGGCCCCACTGACTAGGCTGCAGGCCTGCCTGACCCAAGGAATGTTGGGGGGCCAAGCCGAGCTTCCTGACAGCCCCCCGCCAGTTCCTCTCCCTCCAGCTGATGGCCACTGTCCTAGGGCCAGACCCAAAGAGACCTGGTGATAAAGCCCAGCATTGCATCTTGAAAGCTGTGTGACCTGGCACAAGTTTCTTGACCTCTCTGAGCCTCAGTTGCCTTTAGAAAACAGTGGTCACAATGGCCCTCTCTGGGGCTACTATGCAAGGGAGATGAGACAATGTGAGGAAAATGCCTGGCACTAAAAGAAGATCTGAAAATAATGTTTTTGTTAGGGATTTGGCATCTGAGCTCCCCACCCTCACCTTGGCTCTGATAGTTGTTCCCAGGGAGCTTTCAGACTTGCTGCTGTGCCGTAGCATTGGGCATGCAGGAGGACATAGGGGTCCCTCTAGTGACCTCCCTGGCGCCTGGCCTAGTGACACTCAGCTCTGCCAATTTTCTGGATCCCCTGGGATTGGGACCCATCAGACACAGGCCTGTGGCCTCCCAGTGTCCTACTTGAAGGACATTGGGCTTCAACTCAATAGGGAGGTCGGGGCGCTGACTCTGGGGTAGGAAGTGTCCTGAGTCCTTTAATCCCTTCAAGGCAGAGGATCTTGCCGGTCACCTCTACCAGGAGGGTGCTTTCCAAACATTGTTTTAAAACTATTAATAATACCAATAACAACAACTGATGCTTGTGTAGCCCTCACTATATGCCAGGCACTGTTTTAAGCACTTTTTATATATGGATTTATTTAATCCTCACAGTAACTCTATGGCATAGATACTATTTCTGTCCCTATTAAAATAGAACTAATACTGTAATAAAACATCCGTAAGGTCCCCATAAGACCATATTATTGAGCTGTTACAGTGTTGGGGTGAATTTAAATAGAAAGGTGATAGGATCACCAGATAGATGTCCAGGTAAACTTGAATTTTAGGTAAACAATAAATCCTTTTTTAGTGTGTCTCAAATATTGCATGGGACATACCTTATGCTAAAAATTACTTGTTTATCTGAAATTCAAATTTTACTGGGCATTTTTAAATCTAGCACCCCTAGTGATGGGGGATGTAAAGGGTGGTCAGTTCATTTGGGCAAGCATCAGGGGCTCTGGTCTGCCATAAACTCTCTGAGTGTTTGTATTAGTCAGTTCAGGCTGCCATAACAAAATACCACAGGCTGGGTGGCTTCAACTACAAGAAGCACTCTGGAAGCTTCGTGTCCAAGATCAAGATGCCACCTGATCTGTTACCTTGAGAGGGCCTTCTTCCTGGCTTGCAAGTGGCCACATGGTAGAGAGAGAGAGAGTGCTCTGGTCTCTCTTCCTCTTCTTAAAAGGCCACTAATCCCATCATGGGGACCCCATGACTCCATCTAACCTTTATCATCTTCCAAAGGCTCCACCTGCAAACACCATCACACTGGGGGTTTAAGGCTTTGACATGGGAATTTGAGAGGGCATGCAGACATTCAGTCCGTAATGGTGTCTTTGCATCCTTGTTCTTGTGCCTCAATTTTCTCATCTGTGCAATGGGTGAACAGGATAGAAATTGGACAGAATATCTTCAAAGGATATTTGTGTGTTCCAAGATCTTGCCTTTCTGCCCAGCATTAAGTGGAAAGGCCTGAGCTGAGTTTGAGAGTGGGAACAACTAGGGAAGTCCTCCTCTCTCACCAGCTTGTGCCCGTGGGACTTTCTCAGAGCTTCAAGTTTCCTCCTCTGGAAAGTGGGGATAATAATGGTTTTGGAGACTCTTCAATGAGATCATGCAAGTGAAGAGTTTAGCACATAATAAGCACTTGAAAAATGGCTTATTACCTTACCACTTCTGCCACTGTGGTTGTTGATGTTATGAGAGAATTGGCCAGAAGACACCATTTTCTGCTGTGACAAAAATGCCTTCAAAAAGGCACTTCCAGATATCTAGCCCCGTGCCTCAACCCCACTCTACAGATGGGGAGACTGAGATCCCTGCCAACCCAGCAACTTTAGAGACCTCAGAGTTGGAGGTGGAAGGATGGGTCCCAGAAGTCCACTCCACCTGATCCTTCCACATTACAGTTGTGCTTACTGAGGCCTATGGAAAGCAAATAATCTGGCCAAGGTCCTCATCCATCCAGCCCAGCGGAAAGCCCAATTCAAGCCTGAGTGGATAAATCCACTAGAGCAAAGTGATCTCAGAAGAGAATGTGTGAGCTAAGTGTTTGGGTTTGTAAGTGTGAGTGTGTGTGTGTGTTGATGTGGGACTACAGAGCGCTTAGCTGGGGTCTTGGTGAGCCTGTGCAGACCATGAAGGTGGGCACACAGCCAAAACCCATCCTTATTGACAGTGGGCCTGGTTCGTCGTCTTCTCCTGCACCAGGAATATTCCCAGCTCCAGGAATATTCCAGGGCTGAGGCTGTTCCTGCTGTAATAATATCTCATGTTTACTAGAACGCCTACTATGAGTCAGGCACTGGCTTACCTGTGAAGTAGGCACTATCATCATGCCCATTTTACAGAGAAGAAAACTGAGGCACAAAGAGCTGAGTTTCTAACCAGAGTAATCTAACTCCAGAGTCTAAGCTCTGAGGCTGGAGCACAGAGGCTTGAGCAACAGAGAGTCACCCTCTAGTCTGGATCATAGAGTTGGATCCTAGAGTAATCCCCCCCTGACCTGGACACTCTAGCCTATTCCCTATCCCTCCTGTATGGTCACAGAGCCCTCTACACACTTCTAGAATGTTCCTTGGCATGTAAGGACTCATGGTCAGGTGTGTTATGTGTTCCTCCCTCCAGCCTGTGACTTGAGGGCACAGACCCCAAGCCAAATAAGCACCCAGGAAACATTGAATTATTTGCTTAATTATGATACTCTTAATCAGCTCAGGCTGCTATCACAAAATATTGGGCTGGCCAAAAAAGTTCATTCATGTTTTTCCATAAGACATTTTGGAAAAACCCAAAAGAACTTTTTGGCAACCTAGTACCATAGACTGGGAGGCTTAAACCCCTGGGATTTATTTCTCACAGTTCTAAAGCCTGGGAACTCCGAAATTGAGGTATTGACCAATTCACTTCCTGGTGAGAGCTGTTTTCCTGTTTTGCAAATAGCCACAGAGAGGAGAGCTCTGTCTCTCCTCTTCTCATAAGGGCACTAACCCCATCATGGGGGTCCACCCTTATGACATCTTATGACCCTAATTTCTTCTTGGAGGCCCCCAGCTCCAAATACCATCACCCTGGGGGTAGGATTTCAACATATGAACCTGAGGGTGGGGTGCAAATGTTCAGTCCATTACACTGTTAAATTTGTTGTTTAATATGTTTGTCTTACAAATGAGAAAGCAAGACCACTCCAGTGCCTCAGACCTGAGTCTCATCCTGACACTGCCACTTTTTAGCTGTGGGAGCTTAACCTCTTTGAGCCTCAGTTTCTGCATCTGTAAAGGGGGGATGAATCAGGTACCCACCTCCAGTTTGGTCTCAACAGGTATACTTAGCATGCAATGAATGGCCACTGTTATGAGCAAAATAAAAAACCACCCAGTGCTGTCTCCTCTGTATCATAAGGCCACAAGAGCAGCCCTGGAGAAGGGAAAGCAACGCTCAGGCATGAGAGGCCTGGGACCAGTTCTGCACACCACAGCCGGGGCTCAGTGGGAAGTTCCCTGGGGGTGGGGTATATGGACCAGGGAGGTGCTGCAGGTGACTGAGCTCTCCCAGGGGCCACCTTCCTGGACACTGGGAGACACTTCTGACCCCCTGGGACATCTGGGGCCCAGTAGTGATGTGGAAGGGGGCACATGTGGCCCCCGGAACCCCCTTCTCTCCCGGCTGGTTCCCAAGGCTCATCTGGGTAGCAGGCAGCAGGGTAGTGTGTTTGTGGGAGGCTGGATTGGGGCCAGGGGAGCGAACAGCCAGATCGTGTGGGAAGGTGACAATTTATTCTTTAAAAAAAAAAAAAGAGAGAGCGAGATTAAAAAAAATGAGCCCCAAACACTGTTGGCTCGTCCTCTTTCCTTAACAAGCTCAAAGCTTCCAAAAGCTTGACTCCCACCCCAGCTGGGAGACCTTGGGGGCCTTTGGTGCTGCTAATTGAGGTAAAATACCATGTAGTTTGGCCTCTTGGTTTCCAGAGCAACAAGCTTCTTTGTGCATCCCTCCCCCACATCCCACCCCTCCTCTCCATCACCTCCAGCTTCATCCCTCTCTCAAATTCCCAGCCAGGCTGAACCATTTGCAATTCTCCAAATGCTCCCTTCTCTCTCATACCTCTGGGCCTTTGCACATGCAATGACCTCCACTTGGAACACTCTTCTGCTGACTCTTCCTCATCCTTCAGATCTCAGTAGGGGTCTCGCATCACCCCCTTCAGGAAGCTCTCTGGGTCCCTGAATCTGGGTTATGTGCTCCTGTGTCCTGTATAACAGGTGTTATACAACACCCTGCATTTTCCCCATCCGGGAAGGGGACTCACTTTGGGGTCATTATAATCACCAGTGGGCACCCTGCAGGCAGAGTGGGGGTGGCCCCCAGTTCAACTAGGGAGAGAAAAGGGGCAAACAAATGACAAGTTTCTGAAATAATTTGGAGCTGCTTCCTCAAGTTTTTGCCTGCATGACACAAAGCCGTATTAACTGTGTATTAATGACATTTTATTTCTGTGCTTATTTTTCTTAATGTCAGTCTCCATAGAGTGTAAGATCCATCAGGCCAGAGGTCACCTCTGTATAAGATGCCACAGTATCTCTAGTACATACCAATTACCTAAGACCAAACAGGTGCTCAAATAAGACTTTCTGAACAAATAAGGGAACGTATGAATGACCAGAGCATCAAGTTTGAGACAGGGAAATAGGCTTCAATATAGCAGGAATCTCTAAATTAGGTCTGGAGACATGCAGGTCTGCCACTTAGGTGCTGTGTGACCTCAGGCAAGTTATTCAAATTCTCTGTGCTTTGATTTCTTCATCTATAAAGGCGGGGCGTGGGGGGGAGTGGGGGTTGGGGAATCATGATACCTACCTTATAAGATGTATGAAGACTAAATGAATTGTTATGTACAAAACACCTGACACATTGCGTGGCTCAGATGGAAGCTCAGTAGGGTGGGCCCTGGTTATTATGCTGCCATCACTACCTGTCAAACGATAAAGCTATAGACATCTCTTCACAAAAGAGACACAGCTTAGCTGAGTTTACTCTGAGCTCCAGGTTGATGAAAGTCCTCTGAGATCCTTCTAATGCTTGTTTCTAAAATCCCAGAGGTAAAGGAGGTGGAGGGGGGTGGGGGGAGTGGGATGCCAGGCAGGGTGGAGTTCATTACCATCCCAGTGCAGGCAAGCGGCTCCTTTTTGCCTCCCAGGTCCTCCCAATTAAAGGCCTTTGCCTGTCCAGGTGGAAAGGGGATTAATTGAGCAGTGACCTGTCACAGCCCCATTTTCTGGTAGGTTTCACCCCAGGCATCCATAACCACCACTTGCTCAGTGAAGAAAATCAAAGGGACCAGGAGTGGGGAGGAGGGCGGGAAGGTGGGGGCTGAGGCTCGCCATTGCTCACGAGCTTCCTAGTGATGCTGATACCGTTTCTCCCAGCAGCCATTGTGCTAAACAATATGGAAACCCAGGTCAGTCAATGCCCTCAGTGCTCAGCTGGAAAAGTCCGGGCATGCCATCCTAGAGGCAAGAGAGACCAGTTTGGAGGCATCAGGACACATGAGTGGTGCCCACACCCTTCTCACCACTGTCCTGCCCCCTCCTCAAAGGGGCAGTTGACCCAAAGGAGCAGTGTTTGATTCCCTGGCATGCATTTAATCATTCAAAACTAGCTACTGTGCACCTACTATGTGCCAGGCACCAGGGAGAGGGGTGATCACAGAAGACCTTGAGCAGTGGGAGGCCAGACTGAACAAGAATTCATGGGGACGCGTAACGGTGGGTGTGCAGGCTCTAGGGGCTCTCAGAGAGGCTCCTACCTCGTCTTCCCTAAAGAAGCCACGGCACAGTCAAGACTCAAGGAAGAAACTCAGATCAGCTGAAGACAGGCCAAGGCAAGTATCTGCAGAACTGAACACACAAAAGCTGAAGCAAATCTGGAACATGTTGTGAGCGATGGGATAAGCTGCAGGGGCAGGAGGGAGCGCTGTTCCCAAAGGCGACGGGCATTCCTGGAGGGCGTCTGTGAGGACCAGCTCAGGGCATTGGAAAGATCTCTCTGGATCTGCAAGGCGAGATGAGGCACAAAGAACAGCCAAGAGGCAATTGAGGAGGTTTCTATGAGAGATTATGGGGGATGGAAGAATGTGGAAAGGAGAGACACAGAGAGGAGGAAGACAGGAAAGATGGAAGGAAGGAAGAAAAAGAAGGAGAGAGAGAAAGGAATTGCAGAGGTACTGGGAGGCAGAATAAACAAGACTTAAAAATTGATTGGATAGGAGGAACGGGAAAGAGAAGAGGTAAAGATGATTGGGGGAAAATATCCAACAACGCCAGACAATTCTGGCCAGTTCCAGCCAATTCTTGTCAGTTTTGTCTAATCAAACGTGTGTGTGTATAGGACTTGCCTGGGAGTCCAGTGGTTAAGACTCCTTGCTTTCACTGAGGAGGCAAGGGTTCAATGCCTGGTCAGGAACTAAGATCCTGCATGCCACACAGTGAGGCCAAAAATAATAGGGGGAGAGTATGCGTGTCTGTGTGTATGTGTATACACATCACTGTGCATTTTCTAGGGAAAGAAAGGAACAATTGCCTTAATCAAGAGAGTGATAGTATTTGATATCAAAGATAGTTGATATCAAATAAAACACTAAGGTAGAGTGAATATAATGGGGTTTCCTAGGCTGGATTTGGGAACAGGTAAGGAAAAAACTGGTGAAATCTGAATAAAACCCATAGTTTAGTGAGCATGCATGCTAAGTTGCTTCAGTCACATCTGACTCTTTTTCACCCTATGGACTGTAGTCCACCAGGTTCCTCTGTCCATGAATTCTCCAGGCAAGAATACTGGAGCCGGTTGCCAGAGTCCTCCTCCAGGGGATCCTCTCCACCCAGGGATCGAACCCTAGTCTCTCATGTCTCCTGCATTGGCAGGCAGGTTCTTTACCACGAGCACCACCTGGGAAGCCCCAAAGAGTATGTGCCTATACTAATTTCTTAGTTGTGACAAATGTACCATGGAAATGTTAAGATGGTAACATTAGGGGAAACAGAGAAGTAGATTCAAGGACTCTGTATACCATTTTTGCAACTTACCCATAAAGTTAAATTTATTCCAAAATTAAAAGTTGTGGTTTTTTTAAATGAAGGACAAGAAAAGAGAGGACAACGAGCGTGGAAACTTCCAGATCAGAACTTCTGGTAAATTGGAGAGCAGAAAATGGCTCCACTATAGACATCTAGAAATGAAGATAAACTTTTACAGACATCCACTGAAAAGTAGCGGCTTCCCTGGTGGCTCAGATGGTAAAGCGTCTGCCTGCAATGTGGGAGACCCAGGTTCGATCCCTGGGTTGGGAAGATCCTCTCTCTGGAGAAGGGAATGGCAACCCACTACAGTATTCTTGCCTGGAAAATAACACGGACGGAGGAGCCCAGTAGGCTACAGTCCATGGGGTTGCAAAGAGTCGGACACGACTGAGCGACTTCACTTAAACTTAAAAAAAACTGAAAAGTAAGCTGGGCTTCCAGGAAAGTGTTGGGGGCGCCCAGGGGTAGGAAACAAAAGAAAAAAAAAAACCAAAGCAGTGGGCACATGCGCAGCAGCGCTCTGGATGCGGAGTCAGCCTCCCTAATACGGAGGCTCGGGTTTTACATCCACCCGGGGTGGGGGGGAATGACGGCTGAGCCATTTGAAGCAGAGCATTAAGAGCGGGATCCCCTCATAGAGCAGAGACCTCTCATGGAGCAGAGAGAAGGTAAAAAGTTCCACCTTCTGGGGAAGATTACACCGGATGAGGAGCGGGGAATCCTCCCTTCGTGGGAGAGATGACAAAGAAGTTGGTCTGCTTTATCTCAGACTCGGGGATGAAAAGCAAGACTTGCCCTCTGCACCATCCTTCCGTGAAGTCTGTACAGTTAAATTTAACCACGGTGTTCTAGCCCCGGGGCTTTAAAGCCACGGGTTTGTGACAGTTTTACATTTTAACTCTAAAATTAGAGAAAGAACCCGAACTCGACTTCTAATCAGTTTTCTGGTGCAATTTTTGTGAAGAAACTACAGATGGGTTGAGAAACGTGGACATTTGCTGTGATGTTTTGTGTTGTGGCTCTGTGGGGTTATTTTACATTTTGGAATTCGGCTTTCCACCTAGGGCAGGAATTCTATTGACATTTTGTTGTTGGTTTTGGTTTTCTTTAATGTTTGTTTATTTATTTGACTGCCCCAGCTTTTAGTTGCAGCATGCAAGGTCTTGGCTCTTGCTTGCGTCATGCAGGATATTTAGTTGCAGCATGTGGGGATTGAACCCAGGCTCCCTGCATTGGGGGTGTGGAGTCTTAACCCCTGGACCACCAGGAAGTCCCCCTATTGACATTTCAGGTCAGAAAATGCTTTGTTGTGGGTGCTGTCCTGGGCACTGTAGGATGTTTAGCAGCATTTCTGGCCTCTACCCATTGGATGCCAATAGGCCCACCACCAAGAACGTCTCTGGGCGTTGCTTCCTGTCCTCTGGGAATCGAAATCACCCCTGGTTGAGAACCACTGCTCCAGGAGATCAGCTAAGGGGTGGGGGTGGGGGATGGGATGTGCCACTTTCAGATTTAGAACTGGGACAGTCCTGGGCAAACTGGGATGATTATATCCCCCACTTCCATCTCTAGTATGAATACTTCAGTTCAGTCACTCAGTCGTGTCCGACTCTTTGCGACCCCATCAACTGCAGCACGCCAGGCCTCCCTGTCCATCACCAATTCCCAGAGTCCACCCAAACCCATGTCCATTGAGTCAGTGATGCCATCCAACCATCTCATCCTCTGTCATCCCCTTCTCCTCCTGCCCTCAATCTTTCCCAGCATCAGGGTCTTTTCAAAAGAGTCAACTATTCTCATGAGGTGGCCAAAGTATTAGAGTTTCAGCTTCAACATCAGTCCTTCCAATGAACACCCAGGCCTGATCTCCTTTAGAATGGACTAGTTGGATCTCTTTGCAGTCCAAGGGACTCTCAAGTCTTCTCCAACACCACACTACAAAAGCATCTTCTTCGGCACTCAACTTTCTTTATAGTCCAACTCTCACATCCATACACGACCACTGGAAAAACCATAGCCTTGACTAGACGGACCTTTGTTGAAAAAGTGATGTCTCTGCTTTTTAATATGCTGTCTAGCTTGGTCATAACTTTCCTTCCATGGAGTAAGGGTCTTTTAATTTCATGGCTGCAATCACCATCCACAGTGATTTTGGAGCCCAGAAAAATAAAATCAGCCACTGTTTCCCCATCTATTTGCCATGAAGTGATGGGACTGGATGCCGTGATCTTAGTTTTCTGAATGTTGAGCTTCAAGGCAACTTTTCACTCTCCTCTTTCACTTTCATTAAGAGGCCCTTTAGTTCTTCTTCACTTTCTGCCATAAGGGTGGTATCATCTGCATATCTGAGGTTATTGATATTTCTCCCAGCAATCTTGATTCCAGCTTGTGCTTCCTTCAGCCCAGTATTTCTCATGTTGTACTCTGCATATAAGTTAAATAAGCAGGGTGACAATATACAGCCTTGACATACTCCTTTTCCTATTTGGAACCAGTCTGTTGTTCCATGTCCAGTTCTAACTGTTGCTTCCTGACCTGCATACAGGTTTCTCAAGAGGCAGGTCAAGTGATCTGGTATTCCCATCTCTTTCAGAATTTTCCACAATTTATTGTGATCCACACAGTCAAAGGCTTTGGCATAGTCAGATGTAAAATAATTGTAGGATGGGTAAGAGTGGGAAAGTTGTTTAGCACCAGCAAATATCATCGTCTTGGGTCAGTTGTTCCAGTTAACTCCTGCACAGACATGGCCAAATTCTCACCAATGTGTGTCCTTGGTTATAAGTGATGGGTGGAAAGCAGATGGAAATGACTTGCTGCTTCTCATTCATGCAAAGGGGGAAGTGCTCCAAAAGGAGACCCCTGGGAGTGATTCCGCTGCCTCTCTCTGTGAGGAAGGCACTGGCAAAGTGCCCACAGGGAGCCCAGCAACACCCAGCCTCACGAGGGGTCCCTCAGCCCTCTCAGCATCGAGGCAATGTCCTCTAGACCAGTGCTCTTGGCTGAGAAAGGAGGAGACCGAGGTCCAGAAAGGAGCAGGGAAGGGCCAGAGGTACTGAGCTCACTAACCCATAACTCCTTTTGCATATAAGGGAGGGTTAAGAGAGCAGATTTTGGATCAGCTGATCCCAGTTTGGATACTGGCACTCTTTGAAAGACAATTGGCCAGGACTGGTGGGGAGGGGTGGGACAAGCCAGGATTGACCAGCACGGCAGCCTGGGGTGGGAAGAGGGCTGGTTCTGGTCAAACAGAAAAGCCCAGTGGCTTTCATCAGCGACAGACAGCCCCCAGCTGGAAGCTCCCTGCTTACATGTGTGTGGGTTAGTCGCTCAGTCGTGTCCAACCCTTTGCGACCCCATGGACTATATAGCCCACCAGGCTCCTCCATCCATGGGATTTTCCAGGCAAGAATACTGGAGTGGTTGCCATTTCCTTCTCCAGGGGATCTTCCTGACCCAGGGATTGAACCTGGGTCTCCTGGATTGTGGGCATACTCTTTACTGTCTGAGCCACCAGGGAAACTCAGCTCTGTTGATTAAAGCAACTGTCCCTTTCCTTCCCCAGAAAAATCCAGAGTTGTATGTGTACAGACATCGTGCTTGGGCTCATTAGCTTCAGTCACGTCCAGCTCTTTGTGACCCCATGGACTGTAGCCCACCAGGCTCCTCTGTCCCTGGTATTTCCCAGGCAAGACTACTGGACTGGCTTGCCATTTCCTTCTCGGGGGGATCTTCACCACCCAGAGATTGAACCCACATCTCCTACATTGACAGGCGGGTTCTTTACCACTGAGCCACCAGGGAAGCCCCAGCAAGTCTCTGGCACATCATAAATGCTCGGTTAATGTGGTCCACTACTTCTTATTCATGAGCCCAGCCAGCTAATAGAGTGGTTTTGAAGGCAAAGATCCACACCCCGGATACCACAAGAGGGGCTAGCCTGACCGCTGATAAGGAAAGGAAGGTGCCAGCATTATATAGCATGTGAGACGCAGAGCTAGGACTGGGACCCGGGCTTCTGGACTCCAGTCTAACAATTTCACCACCGCCTGGTACCTGGTCTCACATCCAAGTTCCAGGCAGGTTCTCAGCACGCCTTTCTCCCCAACTTGGTCTTCTTCAATCGTGGTTTTCCAGACCACACTAAGAGGCCCCCCAGAGGGGCTGAGACATTGGCGAACTTTTCTGTCTCAAACATGAGCCTATCATTTGTCCCCTTTCAGAATTAAGAACACATCCTGAACCCCAATAGTCATGGACTAAAGATATAAATAGTCTTGGCTGTTGTTTGTCATTAAACATGTAGGGAAATATCCGCTTTCGCCAGAGAGCCCAGAATTGCAGATTGAAATAAGATACCATTTTTTTGCCTATAAAATTTGCAAAGATTTCCATTAAAGTGGTAACAGTGCCTGCAAGGGCGCGATGAGATGGGCATTCTCAGACATCACCGTGGGAGTAGAAATTGCTTTCAGGAGGCAATTTAGCAAATTGTATCAAAGCCTTAAAAATCTCTCCCCAGAAAATCAGAAATATTGCAAAAGCTTTGTGCACAAGGCTCTTCATCTCAGCACTTTTTCTAATTGTTTTTTTAAAAACAGGAAACAATCTAATTAGACCAAAATAGGGGAATGATTAAATAAACTCTGGTGGGGGGGGTGGCCACTCAGGGGAGTATTCAATAGCTGTTTGAAACAATGTTTACAAAAATTTATAATAATATGAGGGAAAATGCTTATACTCTAATTTTTAGAAATCAGAATACCAATAGGGGTTTATGGACAATATAACCACAATTGCATTTTAAAAAATCATTGCCGTCAACATGACAAGAAGAAAAACACTAAGGCAGTAATATTTTCCAAGGATTCTATAATGAGTACATATTACTTTTATTATTTTGTAAATTTTAGGCATGTGTTAATCATACTGGGATCACTTTTTTCTTTTATACTTTAAAAGATGTCGTAAGCCATAGCATCAGTGTTTGCATGGCCAGCCTTCTTCCCAGCCCGTTTCTCTCTGTCCCCAGCCATGCCAGAGCTGCCCCAGGCTTCCCTATGCCCCCTCTTCTGGATGGAGTTCAAAGGCCACTGCTACAGATTTTTCCCTCTCAATAAGACCTGGGCTGAGGCTGACTTCTACTGCTCGGAGTTCTCCATCGGCAGGAAGTCCGCCAAACTGGCCTCCATCCACAGGTGAGTGGACTCCTCTGTCCTTTGTAGCCCAGTCAAGCACCCCTGTGGAAAGGGATGTAGAGAATGGTGTCTTCCACTGATGTTTCTCTTTGGTTATTTCAGCTGTTACTGTCATTGAAACTGGCCTTGGCGGTAGAGGACAAAGCATTTAGCAAGGGTTGCAAACTGCAGGCTGGAAGGTTCATTTTTATAAGTGCCAAACTTATGCCATGCCTTGTTCAGTATCACAGGGGGGTTTGAACCAATGAAACAACTCATAACATACATGTAACTCGCATAACATAAGGCATAATAACTGACATTTATTTGCTAAGAGTTGGGCTTCCCAGGTGGCGCTAGTGGTAAAGAATCCATCTGCTAATGCAGGAGACACAAGAGATGTGGAATCGATCCCTGGGTGGAGAAGATCCCCTGGAGGAGGGCATGGCAACCCACTCTAGTATTCTTGCCTGGAGAATCCCATGGACAGAAGAGCCTGTCAGGCTACAGTCCATGGGGTTGCAGAGAGTCAGATGCAACTGAAGTGACTTAGCATGCATGCATGTATAAGCATCAAGTTCCTGCAAACCATATTAGGTTGGTACCCTCATGTCACAGACAGGAACCTAAGGCTCCAAGAAGGTATCTTGCTATGAAGTGGTGGAGCCAGGATTTGAACCTGAGCAGGTGGCTTCCATGGCCCACCCACCAAGCCTCCTTCAACATTACTCCATGCCTCCCAAGCCCCAGCCACGCTGACCATCTTGACATTCTCCAGTGTGGTCCAGCCCATTTACTCTTGCATATTTGCACATTCTGTTCCCTCCACTGGGAACTCCCATCCCGTCTTCTCCAGGTAGACTCTTCCTTAACCTTCCAGACCCAGCTCTGCCATCTCTGCATTGAAGTCACTCCAGACTTGGTGGCACCTGACTGCACATATCCACCTCCCAAGGAGCACTTTCTTCATCACTTTAGTAACTTCTTTTCACATCTGATTTCCTTGCTGATTTGTGGGTTCTTTGAAGCCAGGTGTGATGTGTTCCGTTGCCCCTAAGCTACAAATTTACAGTCTTTCCTGATTTTTCAAGGATCTCAGAGACTTGAAGTTAGGACGCTGGTTGGTTCTTTACGCTTTAGAGGCGCTGAGTTTTGTTACAAATGGGGAAGGGGTCCTCATTCTTAGTTAAAAACAACAACAACAACAACAGCTCTTGAATCCTCACATTGATTCATCTAGCAATGTATCCACTGTATCCTTGGTGGTGCTGAAGAATATGTGATGCAATCAACATCTAACCAGGAAAACAGGAATCACTACAAATGTTTAACATGGAGTTTCATACACATGCAAGGGATGGACTCTGAGAACTTGAAGACGCAGTAGATTTTCTAGAGATTCACACCGGCAGGAAGCCAGCTCCACCCCTAACTGGAGGGCAGGTCAGTCCAATGGGAGCTGGAGCCACAGAAGCCAGGCAGCCCCTGCCAGCACCTCCCCAGGCAGAGAGGGAAAGAAACACCCTGGTTTCTCTCGCCCTCCCAGCCTCCATCAGTTGCCTCCCCTTGCGTGGAGGGCAGCTGATGTGGAAGCCTGGGCAAGGCAGTCTTCAGAGTCAAATCCCCTGTGATACAGAGCTCAACACAGCATATGACTGGCACATATAAAGATGGATAAAATAAGTTCTCAAAAACTCCCGGCCTATAGAGAAAAATTAAATATATGTAATAAAGAGGAAATTTAAAGGTGATTCCACATGAAGATTTCCCTTTGGCAGTCCATGGGAAGGACAGCCCAGCCTGCCCCATGGAGCCCTTGGTTTAATAGGCACTAGGAAGGATTCCAGGTAGATTTGGGGGCTTTCCAGCAGCCCCTGACTCAAATTCTGTTCTTTTCTGCCTCAACTTACCTCCTTTCTCTTCTCAACTCCTGACATCCCTCTTTTTTCTCTCTTATACAAATGTTCCCCAAATGTTATGCTAGTATCTCCTCTCTTATACAGGTATTTTTCCACTCTGGCATGTGACACTTTCCCAAAAACATGTAGGAAAGTTGAATTTACACAACACATTCATCTGTTATAAACCAAGTTCAGTTCCCATAAAGCTAGACAATATTATAAAATCTCTAATTACATCTTGTCTCTGAGACACAATCCAATTCTCTAATTCTGGCATTTTTTTCATGCTTTGTAATTTTGTTCTTTTCCTTCATAATTAAACGCACAATCAACTTATGTTCATGGAGCATCTAATTAAAGTTTAAGTTTCTCAGCCTTTCCGCTTACCTAATAATTTCCATCTTTGCTTCAAATGACAGTTGAATTGAATTAAGTTCATTTGATTTTCGTTCCTTATTACTTACAGTAGCACCTCGGGCATTTCTATCTCCCAGTTATTTTGACCACATATGGGGAAAACACAATGAAATATTGAAATGGTTTTCCAAGCAGGTGCCATTGAACAAAGGTGACTCTAGTGCCATTTTAATGGCAGGGCAGCGACTCCCCTAGACGACCATGCACCATGCATGTTCAGCAGTTAATCTAGGACATTCCGAATTGTGCATGAGGGGCCATATGGGAATGCCAGTGCTTCGCTGGATAAGACCAACAGCAAAGACACATTGGACTGGAGAATACTTTGTCCCCCCCCAAATCATACCACTCTAATGTTAGACAAAACACATGGTCTTGGAACATCAATACTGAACAGAGCCTGGTGATGGTGTGAGATAAGATGCCACATAGAAATAAGGTGTGAGGTTGGTCCATGTGGTCCTTGCAGCCCATTTGGAGAGAAGAGACCTTGAGAGATGACTTCCCAGGTGATGCTAGAGATAAAGAACTTCCCTGCCAATGCAGGAGACATAAGAGGCACAGGTCTGATGCCTGCTTTGGGAAGATCCCCTGGAGGAAGCCGTGGCAACCCACTCCAGTATTCTTGCCTGGAGAATCCTATGGACCGAGGAGCCTGGCAGGCTTTAGTCCACAGTGTCACAAAGAGTTAGACAGGACTGAAGTGACTTAGCATGCACACATAACCTTGAGAAGCAGAAAATGAAGCCTAGCAGCCACCCTGGGGAGCACAGAAACTTTCTGTTACAGGTGTTCCAGGATCATACAGAGAGTGCTCACAGAATGCTTCCTGGAAGAACTAGTCCTGGGTCAGGATCTTGAAGGTTTGGGAAGCTTAGGGGACGGGGACAGCAGATGTTATAAAGGAGGAAATTAAGAGGGCTTTAGAGTCAGGCAGTCATAGGCTAGTCCCCACTCCACCACTTCCCACATGGTGATCTTACCCAAGTCACATAACTCTCCGAGTCAGAGTCCTCAGCTGGGAAACATCAATAGTTACACTGAGCTTTTAAGATTGAGGATTTTAGAGGAGATAATGGATCTGAAGTTCTTACACAAGCACTCAGGTAACATAATGCTTCATAGTGAGAGTTCTTAATTATTTTTATTAATTATAATCTTGGGTGTCTCAAGAGGTCAGCACTCACTTAGTGTGCCCACGTCAGATCTTCTTTCTGAGGCTAAGTAAGCCTTGCCCCACCCGCCATCTTTCCTCTCCACTGCTTCTAATAATATCTATCTTGGTCCATTTAGGCTGCTGTTACAAAAATATCAGACTGGGTGGCTGATATACAACAGAAATGTGTTTCTCACGGTTCTGGAGCCCGAGATCAGAGCACCTTGTGTTGTCAAGTCCTGGTGAGGGCTCACCCCAGTTTGCAGATGGTCATCTTCATGCTGTATCCTCACAAGGCAGAAGGGGCAAGGGCACTCTCTAGGGCCTCTTTTATAAGGGCACTAATCCCATTCATGAGGGTTTCACCCTCATGAACTAATCACCTCCCAAGGGCCCCACCTCTTAATATAGTGACATCGGGAGTTAGCATTTCAATATATGAATTTGGGGGAGGGGCACAAACATTCAATTGATAACAATTTTGATTAGCAACTCCTAGTGTGTGACTGCCTAGAGCACTGTGTTGAGAAAGATTCTGAGAACCAGAGTTCTGAGTGCTTCTGGGATGGGTTGGCAATATCTTCCACAAACACATAATTAAGGAGAGTTATGTGTGCTTAGGGCTTCCTTTATAGCTCAGTCGGTAAAGAATCTGCCTGCAATGCAGGAGACCCTGGAGGAGGGCACAACCCACTCCAGTATTCTTGCCTGGAGAATCCCATGGACAGAGGAGCCTGGCGGGCTACAGTCCCTGGGGTTGCAAGAGTCGGACATGACTTAGCACACACAGCATGGCACAGCATTATGTGCGCTTTGACTTGCTACCAACACCTTAAGCAAAATGAAATTGATGGGCAGGTGTTCTAGACAAGGTGGCAGTCTATAGAGTGGTCATTTAGAAGAAGCCATCAGGAGCAGATGTAATCTGTTGCAACATAAAGGATACCTCAGCATAATCCTGTTTTGAAAGGAATTATGGATTAGGTGTTCTTTTAGGCAGCAGACTACTTCCAGGGCCCTCCACCAATTTCTTTTGTTAGGTAAATTACTTTATAAGCTCTTTGAAATAGGAGGTGAGAATCCCACTAATGCTTTCTGCTGTGTTTTGAATGTTTTGGTCCCCACAAGATTCATATGTTGAAATTCTAATGCCCCATGTGATGGTGATAGGAAGTGGGGCCTTTGGGAGATGCTTAAGTTCTGAGGGTGATGCCCTCATGAATAGGATTAGCGCCTTTATAAAAGGAGCTCCACAGAGCTCCCCTGCCCCCTGCTGCCATGTGAGGGCACAGCAAGAAGTATGCACCCAGAAGGTGCACTCACCCGGCCATGCTGGCACCCTGATCTTGCATTTCCCAGCCTCCAGAACTGTGAGAAATAGATTCCTATAGTTCATAAACCACCCAGACTATGGTATTTTGTTGTAGCAGCCTGAATGGCCTAAGACACCTGTTGAAGAAGGTGGATAGTTAATTTCAGGATTTGGTTTTGCTGAGTTGACTATGCAAGTTCAAGCTTCTAGTTGAGTTTTCCAGCAAAGCCAAAGATTTTGAAGATGTTCTGTGAGAAAAAAAATTAGGAGAGAGGAGGCTATGTAAGGACTAGCACTGTAAGGGGGGGCTTTTGAGAAAGAGCAAGAACATCCAGTGGAGATTTTTGTTATTTGGTGTGTGCAATACAATGTCAATTCCTTTTTCTTTTTTCCTTTTTTTTGTCTCTTCAATATAATCCACCTTATTTGTTAGTGTTTCTGAGATAGACTTAAGTTTATAGGATAAATAGCAGTGCTGAGTCCTGCTTTGCACTGGCATGGAAAAAATGCAGAAATGCCCCTGACAGGACAGGCCATGTGGGTGCCCTAGGCAAAAAAAGAAAAAGGAGAAAGCCAGATTGCATCACATTCTCTATTTACTTTGATCCAGGAGGATTAGCAAAGGTTGCTGTTGATTTGCAACTTAATCCTGCGCCAAGAGGCAAGGAGTAACGTGCACCTGGGTTTCTTACCTTTGCAGCTGGGAGGAGAATGTCTTTGTGTACGACCTTGTGAACAGCTGTGTTCCTGGGATTCCAGCTGACATCTGGACAGGGCTTCACGATCACAGGCAGGTGAGCAAGTGCTGGCCATCACGCCCTCTTGAAAGCTCCAGCCAAGGTCCCACTTTGATTTAACCAGCTTTTCACATGGAACCTATGTGCCAGGTCCCTGCCACACGCCCAGCATACAGAGAAATCAGACACCAAGACACCCCAGTTAGAATATGATAAATGTTGTTAAAGAGACAAGGATGGAAACATATCAGATGGCCAGTGATGGGCTCTGTTTAGGTTTGGATTCTCAAAAAAACAGACACAAAAACTTGATTAGATGGGTAAGAGGCTTTTGAGGGGAAATATCTGCAAAGGAAAAAAAGAAGGCAGGTATATATGGCAAGAGGGAAGACCTTCAGCCCATGATGAGCCCGGAGAAAGGAGATGGGGGTGGGTGGGATGGGGAGAGCCTCAGTTGCAGAACACTCTGGAAAGTCTTGGCTAAGCCAATGGGACGTCCCCTGGCAGAGGATGCCCATTTCCAGGACTCCCACTTGGGCAGGAGCGGGCCAGCACTAATACCCGTGATCATGAAGGAAGCATGTTCTCCCTGTGAACGCAGCTCTGGGTCCAACGAGCTGCCAGTCAGCCCTGCTCCCCCCCAGGTCCTGCTGAAGGAGCTCTGAGCAGGGCACATCTACAGCTGCCTCAGCCTCCCTGAGTAAGAGACATTTGAGCTGATGTCCAGTGGACAAAGAGGAGTCAGTCAGAGGAAGAACATCCCAGGCAGAGAGCACAGCGTGGGCAAAGGCCTTGAGGCGGGAGAGTCACAGCACACTCAAGGACACTGAAGACCAGTGTGTCTGGAAGGCAGTGGGGAGGAGTTGGTGGGATGATGGTGGGAGAACAAGGCCAAAGAGGGCTGGCTTGGGCCAGATCTCATACCTGGCAATATCTCAGCAGACTCCACCTGGAGATTTTGTCTGCTGACTTACCCCAGGCAAGCTGCATCCTGAGCATCTCTCCCGTATGTACACCTCCAACCCTGCCTCAGAGCATCGCAGGGAATAGGATTCCATTTCCAGCACCTGTTCTACCATTTACTTTACCGTAGCTGACTCTGGGGCCTTCCCAGGTGGCGCTAGTGGTAAAGATCCCACCTGCCAATGCAGGAGATGTAAGAGACATGGGCTCAATGCCTGGATTGGGAAGATCCCCTGGAGGAGGGCATGGCCACCCACTCCAGTATTATTGCCTGGAGAATCCCATGGACAGAAGAGCCTGGTGAGTTAGAGTCCACAGCATCACAAAGAGTCAGACATGACTGAAGCAGCTTAGCACACACACAGAGGTGACTTTGAGACAAATTTTTTTTTTTTAACCTCTCTGGGCTTCAGTTTTCTCAGCTGTGAAATGGAGTGATCATAATAGTGCCTGGTTGTACAAAGTAAATGGGCCAATATATGTGAAGGATTTAGCCTGTGCTTGGCACATGTTGAAAGCTCATTTAGCGTGGTCAAACTTGCTATTAGTGAAGCAGAAGTAACAATAGTAGCCAGGCTCAATAAAGATAGTTTAACAACAATCAGCAGAATTCATCTGGCAAGAACTTACATAGAAGCTGTAACTTAAAAAAAAAAAAAAAGTCTCATTATAGTAGTAATTTTTAAATTGGCTTATGAATACATTTAGAGTTAAGGAACTTATAAGACTTAAGAATAATGATAACAAATGATACAGTAAAAGGACTTGCTTTTATACTTTTCTTTTCAGTACTAGGTACCACATGCAAGGCACTAGCTAAGTCTGCTAGTGCTTTCAACTCATTCAATTCTCACAATAATTCTCTGAGGGAGATATTCACTCCATTTTACAGGTGTGGAAACTGAGGCTCAGAGAAGTTAAGTAAGTTGTCTAGATTCCAGAGCTAGGAAGTGAGAGGAGCTGGAATCCCAGGCTCTAATCTCTCTCCCAGAAGGTGTGTGCAATTTCCATTATACAACGTGGCTTCCATAATCATCGATGCTTCCAGAGAGACTCTTCTAAAAACTTGAATACATGGAGAAATGACTTCTGTTCCAGGGCATTGCAAAGAAGTCATTCTTTCCACAGTTAATTTGCACATTTATTGCAACACCAATCAAATTCCCAACAGGACTTTTCTTGTAATTGGTCAGAGTGGTTCCACAGCAGGCAAGAAAAATACACACTATTTGGACAGATAGAAAAAAGATGAAGAATGATTTCCACTCACTGGTAGAAAAAAATTTTTTAATGTAATAGTTAGGGTCTTGAGTACTGGAGTCAGATAGACCTGGGTTTAAATCCTGGCTAATGCTTTATTAACTGTGTGAATTTGGGTAGACTAATCTAAGTCTCAGTTGTTTCATCTATAAAATAGAGATGACAATTTCTGCTTTGCAGGATGGTGAGGACAAAATGCCCACCTGGCATGATATATAATAAGCCCTCAACAAACAACAGCTAGTAATATTACCAGCCAGAGCTGGAACCAAACTCAAAAGACAGTGTTCAAGAGACAGGGTTGATGGAATAAGAAAGATGCTGTATTTTGAAAACCTGGGGAGATGGCGGATGGGTCCCCCAAACTGTCTCCCAGTTGCTGGCTAGGAGGCAAAGGTTTTAAAGGAGAGTTTCAGGGGTGCACAGGCAGGGGGATATATGCAGAACAGCACAGCCGGCTCCCACAGTCATTATGAAACTTGTCACGCGGTGGTCAGATCAGCATCATCTTGATCCTTCAACTCCAGGATCAGTTTGTCCTCATTTCCTTGAAGCCAGTTCTGGGTACTGTGCCAGCATAGATCCAGTGCTGCACAAGATGGAGCAGCTTATGTCAGGGATGCAGTCTGATCATCCATGCAGTCAGCTTTTCCCCTCTGTGCCAATCACAGTAGTCACAAAACAACTCAGGAATGTGCATGGGACACTGTCATCGATACCTTCAGGGAGGAACTACAGATTCTGTGATTCCAGTGTCCTAATCATTAACTGTTTGAACCTGCTCTTTTGTGGCTCACGGGAGGCCTGGGAGACTATAGGTTTTCTACAAGCAAGAGGCAGGGGACATGGAGGGGCTTCTGTGCCCACAGGATTTCACCTTTACCAGTTATGGTGGTAATAATAGTATATCAGATAAAAGTGAGGGCTTCTGCACTGTTAGGTATGAAGGCATTAGATGTTACTCCAAGCTGGAGATGGCTTGAATGCCTGATCTTTCTCTCCTTGGCTTGCTTCCTTGCCTCTGGATGTGACCCCCCAGGAAGGGAAGTTTGAATGGACAGATGGCTCACCCTATGATTACAGCTACTGGGATGGGAGCCAGCCGGACGACGGCGTCCATGCAGACCCAGAAGAGGAGGACTGCGTGCAGATATGGTACCGGCCCACCAGCGGTGGGTGCCCCTGAGACCAGGGCTCTTGCAGGGGTGCTGGGAGGCACCAGGGACGGTTGAGGCACTGTGAGTTATTCAATATCTTGGAGAGTGGCCAGAGGTCCCTTGGAGGTGTTAGGGACGTGGCCATTCTCTGTGGTGGATGCATTTTAAATAATATCTAATGGTGTGTTGTTGACATGCAAACTGTGATTTGGATGAAAAGACATTAGAGACAGAAGCGTAAAAAGAAAGAAAGCAAGAAACTTGTATAGAGACCAAAGGATGGTGCTTTTATGTCAGCTCAGCAACACACTAAATGTGGCTCACGCTCGTGTACATTAGAACAAAAGGAAGCCAGGAAGAGTGCGCAGGCGCAGTAGTGAAAAGAATACCCAGCCAGGCTGAAGTCCCGGCCCTGCTGCGTTCTAACTCTGTGTCCTGAGGCAATAGCTTATTCTCTCTGAGATGCGCTTTCCTCATCTATAATCATCGGTCCCACCCACAGGGCTGTTCTGAGCCCTGAAGGAGATACAGCTGATATGCCCAGTGGCAAGAGCATGGACTCTGGAGTTGACTATCCTTATCTGAACTCCAGCTCCACCGCTTGTAAATCGAGTAGCCAACTTCTTGGTGCCTCAGATTCTTCATCCATAAAATGGGGCTAGTTACACTTAACTCACAGGGTTGATGGGAAGGAAAAAGAAGATAAGGGACATAAAGTGACTACAGTGGTTTGCATGTGCTATCAGCAGTCATCACCATCACCATGAGCATCATCGCTGCTCATAAAAATCTTGAGAGATAAAAATTAATATTTCCACTTTATAGATGAAGAAACTGAGGCTCAGAGAAGTTAAGTGATTTGTTTGAGTTTGCACAGCAAGCAGCTATGGAGCTGGGTTTCGATATCTACTCCAGATCCAAACACTGACCGGCTCCTTTTTCTTCTTCTGATTAGGGGAGCAAATTGCTATTCTGGGAGCCGCCTGGGAGTCAGAGCTGGGTCAAGCCTCTGAGTGAGGCTTGTCCTGCCTCTCCACAATAACAAGTCAACACTAGTCTTAGGAGAGAGTAAGGCTGGACAGCAGCCGCATCAAGCATCAGCAAGAAAGGGATGCCGGTGTAGACACCAGGCTTATGGGAGAGGACTTTTACTTTGGTGGGATGGTGGGGTTACTTTTACTGTGGTAGGTGTACCTTCGCACAGAGTCTCTGCTTTTTCCCACCACAGCTCTGAGGTCATGGAATGATAACACCTGCAGCCGGAAGTTCCCTTTTGTCTGCAAGATCACAGCTCTGACCGTTCACTGATGCATTCTCGCCCTCACGTTGCAAGCCCAACTCTAGCATTGACTTGTAGCTCTACCTGATGTAAAGTCGACGCTCAATAAATGTCAAACACACAGTGGAAACAAATATCCCAAACAGAGATTTTATACAAGCACATCTTAAGATACAATGTAATCAGTGGGTCAGGAGTGACAGGAAACCCAACTCAGACTGGGCTGATACATGAAGGATGGTCGATTTATTGGTACAAATAATAAAAGCCCAGGGGTTGTTCTAGATTCAGAGTTGAATCTCACTGGCCTGGCTTGGGGCAAACACCCATTCTTGAAGCAGTCTCTTTGGCACATGCTGGTTGGCTAGACTCTGTTTGGATGCACATGGCCGAGGCAGAGGGGTCATATTGTCTAATCCACATGAGCCCAAAGAGGAAGGTGGTTCCTGAAGGAAAATGAAAATATCACCAGACTCATACACTGCTGCTGGGAATGTAAAGGAGAAACCATTGTGGAAAACAGCTCAGCACTTCCTTAAAAAAGTTAAACACAGAATTACCACATGGGACCAGCAATTCCAATTCTCAGCATGTACCCAACAAAATTGAAAACATGGAGAAGGAAATGGCAACCCACTCCAGAACTCTTGCCTGGAGAATCCCATGGACGGAGGAGCCTGGTGGGATACAGTCCATGGGGTCTCAAAGAGTCAAACATGACTGAGTGACTTCACTTTCCTTTCCTGTAAATCTCCAGTGGTACAATGGGGAGTGAAATATTACATAAAAATAACATTTCCAAATGTTAAATTGGGTTTTTGAGAGATGGCCAGTCTGTAGAGTGTCTAGTGATCATCTTAGCCATGTTGTCCAGAGCTTTGCTATTTTCCATTAGTTTCCTTGAAATCTTAATTAATTAAAGAAGTTCATGACAAGTTTTTCCCTGGAAGAAAATAAAGAAAAAAGAGTTCTTTAAAAAAAAAAGAAAGAAAACAGTTTTTCAAATATGAATGGCCATAGTATTACTCACAGTAATACACACATTACTCACAATAGCCCCCAAAGTGAAAACATCATTGAGGCGAGCACCCAGATGACCCCATCCCCACTGTCAAGGTCCCATCCAGCTGTAGCATAACAGCTGGTAGCTGTTGACTGTAGTTTGACACGCTCCCTTGGCTGGGACTTCAGGATCTTCCCAACCCAGGAATCAAACCCACATCTCCTGCATTGCAGGTGGATTCTTTACTGTCTGAGCCACCAAGGAAGCCCAAGAATCCTGGAGCGAGTAGCCTTTCCCTTCTCCGGGGGAACTTCCCAACCCAGGAATCAACCCGGGGTCTCCTGCATTGCAGGCAGATTCTTTACCAGCTGAGCCACCAAGAAGGCCCCCGCTTTTGAAGTTCAGACACTCTGAGCCCCAGGCTTCATCTCTCTCCTGCCACAAGAGATGAGAACTTCTTTGCAGCCAAAGGGGCTCTTGACTTTCATTCCTGACCCAGTGCCTGACACTTGTCCTCAGCTGTTTACTTTCTGTAGAAAATCTGTCTTTTAGCAATAGCCACAATCTAGTGATGCTTGTAAGGACTCTTCTCTGTCCATCGCTACCTGATACTTTGCCCCTGCTAGTGTGGAGCTCCTGCTTCTGCATATACCCTCCCAGTTCACCCCATGGAAGTCTGAACAGTTGGACACCACCTCACACCAGGGACTGTCGTTCTGCCCACCACCACTGAGCCTGCAGGTAAGCCATGGGGCAGATAGCGGCCATCAGAGCGGACCACACAAGGCCGAAATGGCCAGACCTTTAGCCCCATATTCCACTCAGTCACTAAGGTGGTGGTGGTGTAGTCGTTGTGTCTGACTCTTTGCGACCCCATAGGCTGTAGCCTGCCAGGCTCCACTGTCCATGGGATTTCCGAGGCAAGAATCACTGATGTAGGCTCCCTGGAAAGAATGTGCCTTTGATTAAGGCAGGTCTCTGCAACTGGGGCTGACCCTGTGGGAGCTGACAGCTGGAGGCCCCTCCACCCACTTCCTTGAAGCAGCAGAGCTGGGTGGTACCCCTCCGCGTTACCAGATCTGGAATCAAAAAGACATGGGTTCACAATAAAAAACTGGGCAAAAGACCTAAATAGATATTTCTCCAAAGAAGTCATATAGATGGCCAATAGGCACATGAAAAGATGCTCAATATTGCTAATTATCAGGGCAATGCAATCAAAATCACAGTGGGTATCACCTCACGCTGGTCAGAATGGTCATCATTAAAAAGTCTGTAAATAATAAGTGCTGGATAGGGAGAGGAGAAAAGGGAACCCTCCTACACTGTTGGTGGGAATGTGAATTGGTGTAGCCAGTATGAAAAACACTAAGGAGGTTCCTCAAAAAAACTAAAAATAAGAGTTGTGTATGATTCAGCAATCCCACTCCTGAGCATATATCCAAACAAAACTATAATTCAAAAAGATACATGCACCCCAGTGTTCATAGTGGTACTATTTACAATAGTCAACACACAGAAATAATCTAAATGGCCATCAATAGTTGAATGGATAAAGAAGATGTGTTTTATATATATATATACACATATATATATATATTATGGAATACTACTCAGCCATAAAAGAGAATGAAATAATGTCATTTGCAGCAACAGGGATGGGCCTAGAGATTATTATAATAAGTGAAGTAAACTAGACAGAGAAAAATAAGTATCATAGGATATTGCTTATATGTAGAATCTCAAATGTGATACAAATGAACTTATTTACAACACAGAAGCAGACTCGTAGACATAGAAAACAAATTTATGGCTACCAAAGAGGAAAGATGGAAGGAAGGATAAATTAGGAGTTTGGGATTAGCAGATACAAGTTACTATACATAAAATAAATAAACAACAAGGTCCTACCATATAGCACAGGGAACTGTATTCAATATCCTATAAGAAACTATAATGGAAAAGAATATGAAAAAGAATACATATTCTTACATATATGTAACCGAATCAGTTCGCGGTACACCAGAAACTGACACAACATTGTAAATCAACTACAATAAGAACAAATTTTCAAAACAAGATTGGTTCGACAATTTCCCTGGTGGTCCAGCGGCTAAGACCCTATGCTCCCAATGCAGGGGTCCCTGGTCAGGGAACTAGATCCTGCATGCCACAATTAAGGCCTGACACAACCAAATAAGCAAATTAACTAAAATAAATTAAAAAATAATAATCAGAGGGTTTTCTAAAAAAAAAAAAAAAAAAAAGACATTGGTTCAAATCTCACCAGTGCTACTTACGATGTGACCTCTTGGAAGTGGCTTTTTGTGATATGGAGATGCAGACCCTTCCAGCTCTGACTAATTCATCAGGCAGCTTTGAGAAATGAAGAGTTCTCCATAGGGGACTTTTCCAGAAAACTAAAACTCATTCTTAAACAACTATATCTACTTATTCCACTTTGGGTAGAAATCTTTCTAAACCAAGTTATACATTTTCCTGCTTCCTTTAAGCAGAAGATACTCAAGATGATTAGTCTTTTCCTGATGACTCTGGGTCATGTGGGCTGCATCAACTTCAGATATTTTTGTCTCCTGTCGTCCTATCTGGGTGTCAGTGTGCTAGTCTCTGACAGCCCACAGAGTCCCTCATCTTTTCTAGGTTGTTACCACTGAGATGCTGTGGGCTGGCAAGCCAGGCAACCAAGCCTGAGAATAATCTGAAGGAGGAGAGAGAGAGAACTTGCCTTAGACTGCAAGACTGTCTAGGACGCCTCCACCTTCTCTCCTTCACTGGGGGGTCAGACTTGCCTCCAAGTCTGATGACTTTACCAGCCTTGGCTTCCTTCCTGCTTTTTTTTCCCCACACAGGCATTTCCTCTAAGAAAATCCTTGTACATTTAATTTATCTTGGCACCTGCTTCTCAAAGGACCCAGAGTGATACATAGAGTTTAGTCAGATGGCCCTCCCAAAAGTCTGCACTAAGTTATGCCCCACCCATGGTGTGTAAGAGCCCCTCTTCCCCTGCACTTTTGCCAATACATTGGTCCCACCTTCAAATTGAACCACCAGTGAGCAGGTGGACACTCCAACTCCCTCGACAGCCCTCAGGGGCCTGCTATTGGCCAGGGCATCACTGAGACTGTTTAAATGGCTGGTGACAGAAAACTCAACCCAAACTGTCTTAAACACAAAAGAACTTTCATTTACTCATATGCTTGAAAAGTCCAGAGTCTGCCTTCAGGTTTGGCTTGATCCAGGAGTTTAAATGATATTACCAAAGGCGATGTCTCCCTGCTCTGCCTCCATACTGTTGGCTTGATCCTGAAGCTGCACTGTCTCCCCTTGGGGAAGCAAAAATGGCCAGTGTAACTCTAGATCTTACACCCTTCAAGAGAAGGAAGGGTGTTTATTTTATAGAAGCCCTAGCAGTCACCTCTTCTTGTCTCATTGGCTGGACCAGGTTACTTGGCCAACTTTTAACCAATCACTCTGGCCAGGAGATTGACTCATTGGAAAAGACCCTGATGCTGGGAAAGGTTGAAGGCAAATGGAGAAGAAGGTGGCAATGGATGAGATGGTTAGACAGCATCACTGACTCAATGGACATGAATTTGAGCAGACTCCAGGAGATAGTGAAGAACAGGGAAGCCTAGCATGTTGCAATCCATTGGGTCACAATGAGTCAGAGATGATTTAGCAACTGAACAATAACAAACAACTGGTCAGGAAAAGAGCCTGATTGCCGATCAGGTTCCATGTGATCAAGCTGAAGGAAAATGACTTCCCAAAAGGAACTGGAGGTGCTGTTTTATCAAAAGAGAGTTAATATTGAAAGTCATATTGAAAACAACAACAAAAAAAACTATTACAAAAAGGCAACGAGGAGCCAGCTCTAAATTTCACACTGGAGGGAATGCTGAAAATATGGAGGGCTAACTGCAACCGCAGGAGTCTTCTCAGAGAAGGGCAGGACCAGCTTCTTGCTGCCAGCAGGAGTCCTTGGAGGGAATATTTTTCTTCTGTTCTCAGTTTATAAGTTGTTTATCTGTACAGCTACAAAAGAATCAGGAGATGTTATCAACTGTCAAAATAAACACATGGGGGCATGGTTAAGTGGTTTGCCCAATTTGAAAGATAATAATAATAATAAAAATTTTAAAAACCAAGGAAGTCAGCCTTCTGTTATTTGGAAGAAAATTTCAGAGCCAACAGCCCAGCATCCATCTTTTTAAGAAGGCTCCGACCAGCTGGGGGTTTTCTTGAGGAAGCCATATCTTCCCACCCCGATCCTCACAAATACACCATGTTAACAGAAGATTCCAGCGCTTTCCCTTCCAACCCAGCTTTAGCCAAGCAGCACTTCCTCCTAACATCTCCTGAGTGTCAGGTACCTTGGCCATGGGAACTCATTTATTTCTTTCAACAGCTTCACCACACGGGCTCTCTGCCTGTCGTGGAAAGTGAGGGTGAGCTCAGAGTCAGACTTATGGTTCAAATCCCAGTGGTACCACTTGCAAGGTGTAACCTTGTAACTCCAGCCTCCCACACTCCCAGTTAGGAATGCTGGTGCTCCCCATAAGGTTGTGAGTGTGGATTGAGAGATTCCGTGTTTGCACGTGGTAGACACACAAAAAGTGTTCACTCTCATTATTACAGTAGTTGAGGTGTCCTGCTTCATCAGTGGGGACAAGGAAAGAGCATTTAGCTTGCAAGCTGGATGACTTTGCCCCAGCATCTTGAGAATATCTGTGTTGCCACAGCCCCTTCCTTCTCTAATACTCTGTGATCCCTCAGGGATGTTCATCGAATTTATTATCTCTTCAAAGAAAGAAATCTGTCCACCCCCATGAGCAGCCCTGGAATCCTGGTCCTCTTGACACTTGTCAATATCATTGCTGTAACACAGGGATCCTGAGCTGTCCACCTTCCCCTCTGCCACCTGCGGGGGCCTGGGCACACGATTCTGCTGACTCCTGGTGTCAAGGCAGCTGCCTGCTCGTCTCGACAGAACCCTCTGGGCAGGTGCTTCCCACAGCGCAAGAGGCTGTGAGCTCTCAGCCCCCGTGGGTCCCACTCAGTCCGGTTCTCTTCCCCTTGAACCTCAACCACAAGTGGCATAGACTCAGCTCCACATTTCAGTGAGGGACCCCTGCGGTGGCGGCTGGATCCTCAGCACTGACCACCCTCTGCACCTGGATGCACCGCCTCTCCCTCGGTTTGCAGACCCCACAAGCTGAACTGCCTTCGCACTCTCTCATTCCTAAGACTCACCCTCATAGACCTCCATAAGCTGGGATGGGCAACTTGGGAAACTTTTTTCTTTACAGAGGGAGCCTGAAGTCCCAAATCAGAATGGCCAGATAGCCTAGCATGTAAGGAAGCATTCAATTTCATAGTGGGAGGGGAGGTTTTTCTCTTTCTCCTATTGGATGGGATAAAACAAGCATATAGAGACCAGTTACAAGCTAAGTTCCAAAATATTTAACAATAATAATAATTAAACTGGAAGGTCTGTCAGTAACTTACTTTTTCTTTTTAAGACTGAGTTCAAATTTACCCCAATAATAGCAACTCTATTATATAACTATATAACTATTATATAACTCTATTATATAATAATATAACTATATTATATAAATATATAACTCTATTATGTAAATAAAAGTCACTCTTTGCTTACCTTCCGATGAGCATTCCCAAGAGGAAAAGGAAGGGATGGAGTGAGGACAGAGTGAGTGAAAGTCGCTCATTCGTGTCTGACTCTTTGTGACCCCATGGACTCTACAGTCCATGGAATCCTCCAGGCCAGAATACTGGAGCAGGGAGCCTTTCCCTTCTCCAGAGGATCTGCCCAACCCAGGGATCGAACTCAGGTCTCCCACACTGCAGGTGGATTCTTTACCAGCTGAGCCACAAGGGAAGCCCAGTGAGGGCAGAGGGTCCTGGCTATTACATGTAACGCTGCATGTCTAGATAATGTGTAATGAAATGTGAACATCTTCCATCGTTGATGGCATAGAAGTATGGTGGATAAACAAGGTTGAAAACCATTGCCCTAAATAAAATAAGGATCAGTTAAATAAGCTATGATATGCGCTAAGTGGAATACTATGCAGCCTTTATGTACAGATATGAAATATGATTTAGGCGTATTATTGAGTGATAAAAGTTGCAAGAAAAAGCATAAAATATTGTGTCATTTATATACCCAGATTATCCCCCACAGAATTATACTTCACATTTCTGCAGACATACATATCAGCAAATACATAATTAAAAGTCTGGAAACACACAAAACTGACAAAACTGGGGACTTCAGAGATAGGAGTGATGGTCCCAAGGATGAGTTTTAGTTTTATCCATAATGTTTTCTTTTTCACAATGATCACATATTTGTGCATCACTTATGAGTTTAAAATATGTAGCTACTTTTAATATAAAATAAATTTCAGCCCATTCTCTCTGAAACCTTTAGGACTAGATTGGACTTGGCAGCAGTGATTGGGACAAACATGGGTATGTTCAATATACTTATTGCCAAGATGCTTTCAAGAAGGTAAAACCAATTTCCACCCCAATCAGTGGAAAGATGACAAAAATAATAATATTCATTGCTGTTACTGGTTTCAATCAATAGTTCTTTGACAACCACTGAGGGTGAGCATTCTTTCACCGTGCTCTTGGCCATCTTAAATTAAGGGAAGAGGTGCCTTTTTTCCACCTCTTCCTCCCTGGGAAAAGCCCAGCTCCCACAGCCCAGGGACTATTTAATGAACACCTGCCCCCAGGGAACCAAACAACAACCAGGCACGCAGTGAACTTTCCCTCTGCAGGAACCTATATTTTTCCCCACACCCACTGGACTCATTGCTATTTCTCTTACAATAGAAAGATTCCAACAGTGACATTGCCCTGTCAGAGCCAAGTCTTCTAGGGAGCACTGGTCCATATTAATGATACCATATATCCGCAGGGGCGAGTCTCCAGCTGCACTGAAATCATGGATGCAGGAGCGAGATGGTGAGAAACCCTGCAGGAGTCCTCGGAGGCTCTGGGTGCGCTGCTCTTCTCCACGTGGGCCCTGGCAACTTGATGTTTGCTGGTACCCAAGCCCCGCTGTGCATCAACTCCACCAGTGTCATTAACTCATTATCTTTCATCCATGCAGGCCCGCCCACTGCCAGCCCCAGCCATGGGCCCCGTGAAGGAGGATGTTGTTGCAAAAAGAGCCTCATAATGATAGAGTGGGGAAAACTGTAGGCATGAGAATTTCTCTTAGGAACAGACCTGTCTTTATTTAGGACAACATCTTGATAAATCACTTGGGATGGGAGCCAAGGCAACAAAAGAGATGTTCGAACTCCTCCACATTCCAAGTGAATTGGAAATGTATGGTGAGCATCTGTCAAACGTATTTAACTCATTAATGAAAGGATCAGCAGGATGGCAAAATGGGTTCCAAGAGGATAAAAGAAACTAACACACACACACCACCATATATACACCGACATCCACACACACATTTAGTGCAAAGAGAGAATGCTGGAATCAGGGTCCAAGTTAAATATGAAACTAGTTAATGACCTACAGGCCAATAAAATCTTTAGGCCAAGAATCAGCAAACCATAACCTGCTGATCAAATCAGACCAACCACCTGTTTTTGTATGCCCACAAGCTAAGATTTTTTTTTTTTACATTTTCCAACAGTTGGAAAAAGAACAATATTTCATAACATGTGAAAATGACATGAAATTTAAATTTCAATGTCTGTAAATATAGTTTTATTGGGACTCAGGCAAGCTTGTTCATGGCAGAGTTCAGTAGTTGGGACAGAGACTGTATGGCCCACAAAGTCTAGAATGTTTATCCTCTGAGCCTTTACAAGAAAAGCTTACCGACAGGATAAAAATAAGTCAATACTTGGGGATTATGTTCTCTGCAGGATAAAAGCCATTTGCACCTTCACAGGACAAAAATTATTTGCACCTTAATCAATTTTCTACACGTTGACATCTAACTTGATCAAATCTGAACCTAATCAATAGCAAAGTCAAGCAAAGCGACAGCCCCTGGAGAGTCGTGTGCAAGCGTCACATTCAGTCACTTCAGTCGTGTCCAACTCTCTGCAACCCCGTGGACTGGAGCCCACCAGGCTCCTCTGTCCATGGAGTTCTCCAGGCAAGAATATTGGAGTGGGTTGCCATTTCCTACTTCAGGGAAACTTCCCAACCCAGGGATCGAACCTGCATCTCCTGCATTGGCAGGCAGGTTCTTTACCACTGAGCCACCTGGGAAGCCCTAAAACATGTGCCCAATGTGGGACTCAGACCCATGACCCTGAGATTAAGAGTCTCATTCTCTACCAACTGAGTTATCTGGCTTGAGTCACCTGGGAAATCTCCTAGAGAGTGAGATAACCTTTAATCAGACTGTTTAAATTTGATTCCGAAATGTTATACAGTCATCTTTTTACTTTCTTTCAAGCTTTTGGGTATTTGATCTTAATACTTAAAAAACAAAGATCATTAAGTAATGCAAACTCAGTGATCTATAATGATCAACAATGCTTCCTTCTAGAGAGTTGTCAGAACTGAATATCTGAAAACCACTCATGAAATGAGGTGACTTCTCACTCTGAGCAGACAGAGGACAATCGGACCTGCTGGAAATAGGACAGACTGGGGGAAAGGCTCGCATGCCGAGCTACTTTGAAGGTTGATATATGTCAGCCTAGAAGAATGGGGAGCAGGGGAGGGCTGCAGGGGAGGTGACAGAGAGGGACAAAGCCCCAGATGATACCAAGATGGCTTTGGAGTATGTTGGGGATTGGGTGTGTGCTCGGCCGTTCAGTCATATTTGACTCTTTGCAATGCTATGGACTGTAGCCCACCAGGTTCCTCTGTTCACGGGATTCTCCAGGCAAGAATACTGGAGTAGGTTGCCATTTCCTTCTACAGGGGATCTTCCCAATCCAGGGATCACACCCATGTCTCCTGAAGCTCCTGCACTGGCAGGCAGGTTCTTGACCACTGAGCCACCTGGGAAGCCCAGGGATTGGGTGGCATTTCATTATTGTTGGTTAGGTATATTGATTATTATAGAGACTGTCCTAGACTTAGTAGCTGCTCTCCAGTAGATCGGGGACAGTTCACTCTGCCCATTATTTACTCCCAGCCACAGACTGCGTGCCTTTAGTGGCCCACCCTCCACGCCAGTGCTGCCAGCACCACTGGAGTGTGCCAGAAATAAATCCGGGTGGGTTTCTTTTTTTTGAAAGATTTATGTGTATTTGAAATATAATTGATACACTGTCTTAATTCAGGCTACTGTGACAGAACACCATAGACTGGGTGGCTTATAAACAAAAGAGATTTATTTCCTAATATTCTGGAGACTGTAAAGATCAAGGCACTGGCAGATTTAGTGTCTGGGGAGAGCCCACATCCTAGTTGGATAACTGACTTTTCTCGATGTGCCCTCAAGTTGTAGAGAAGGCAAGGAAGCTCTCTGTGGTCTTTTTTATAAGGATGCTAATCCATTCATGAGGGCTTCATCCTCATGACCTAATCACCTGCTGAAGACTCTACCTCCAAATACCATTACATTGAGATGTTGGTGGATTAGGTTTCAACGTATGAATCTGAAGTGAAGTGAAGTGAAGTTGCTCAGTCGTGTCTGACTCTTTGCAACCCCATGGACTGTAGCCCACCAGGATCCTCCACCCATGGGATTTTCCAGGCAAGAATACTGGAATGGGTTGCCATTTCCTTCTCCAGGAGATCTTCCCGACCCAGGGATTGAACCCGGGTCTCCCACATTGTAGGCAGATACTTTACCATCTGAGCCACCAAGGAAGCACAAACATATGGGCTTCGCAGATGGCTCAGTGATAATGAATCTGCCTGCCAATGCAGAAGACGTGGGTTCAATCCTTGGGTGGGGAAGGTTCCCTGGAAAAGGAATTAGCAACCCACTCCAGTATTCTTGCCCGTGAAATCCCATGGACAGAGGAGCCTGGTGGGCTACAGTCCATGGGTCACAAAAGAGTTGGACACAACTTAGCCACTAAACAACAGCAACAAACATTCAGTAGATAGAACACATCAGACCATTCGTTTAAAGTATATAATTCAGTGGCTTTTAGAGCATTCGCAGATTTGTGCAGCTATCACCACAGTCACTTTTAGAATATCTTTTACCCTCAGAATGAAACCCCTTAGCCATCACCCTCCAACACTCCAGCTCTAAGCCAGGTGGTTTTTTTTTTTTTTTTTTAATTGTACGTGAGTCAGAAGCTTAAACATGTCAAAATATCACAGAGATACTGCCCACGCGTGGATCTCACAACTTGTTTCCAACATTGAAATTTTATTCCACTGGAATGTTCATGCAAATCCAGGATATTTCTCCTGCTTCCACTCCCCCAACCACCCCCAGTCTTGCTCCTAGACACCTTTCTGAGATGAGTGGCAGGAGGATGAAGTCACCGTATGGTGCCATCACCCTCCTCACTTTTCTCACTCCCGCCCCCCCCTCCCCGTATCCTATTAGTATAGAAATATCTATGGGGCATGAAGATTTGGGGGGTTTATGACATAGACATAGACCTATTGACATAAATATGTCAGAATTTGGCACTTGAGAAACAGCAACACCTGTTCACAGAGGGATGGGTCAGAGTCGTGATCACCTACCACCTACTCAAGACCCCAGACCAGCGCCAAGAAGGTACAATTTCTGAGCATCCAAGAATTCATGCTTTCTTAGGTTACGTTCCGAAAAGCAGGGCCTAAAACAAGGATGTTTGTGAGAGTGATCTATGGACGGAGTGCTCACAGGAAGATTTGTATGGGAGGAAGAGAAGCAGGATAGGGTTGGGGAGAGATTAACCAAGAGGTTGAAGCCTGGCCCCAGCCTGACCCCATGGATAGCTCCAGACAGAAGCTTCTTTGAGGTAAGGAACTGGGCCTCCATAACCCCACACCAGTCAGCCATTGGCTATAGCTTCTCGGTGAGGGGGAGCCTAACTCCCAGGCACCTCCAGGGAGCTAAGGCAGCTCCAGTTACCCACGGCAGTTTTTGGAGAAGGTTTTCCATGTGAGCCATTAGCAGCAAAAATATAATAGCAAAAGCCATTAGCAGCTAAAGTCCCTTGGACTGCAAGGAGATCAAACCAGTCAATTCTAAAGGAAATCAACCATGAATAGTCACTGGAAGGACTAACACTGAAGCTGAAGCCCTAATATTTTGGCCACTTGTTGCGAAGAGCCAACTTATTGGAAATGACCCTGATGCTGGGGAAAATTGCAGGCAGGAGGAGAAGGGGATGACAGAGGATGAGATGGTTGGATGGCATCACTGACTCAATGGACATGAGTTTGAGCAAACTCTGGGAGATGGTGAAGGACAGGAAAGCCTGGCGTGCTGCAGTCCATGGGGTCACAAAGAGTCAGACACGACTGAACAACTGAACTACATTAACAGCAACACCTACAGCGGCTGGATAGTGAGTCTACTGAACAGGTGGAAAGGCTCCTAGGGGATGTAGTGAGGCCCGAGGAACATCTATGCCCTGCATCTGCTCCACCAGTTTTCTAGTTATCCCATACACACTCAGCTCCTAAGGGAGCTGCATACAGAAAGAACAAGAGCAGAACAGAAGTCAAAGTACCCCTTGATTATGACCTGGACCAATAACCCCTGGCAGAGCTCTAATGGAACTGGGCTGGGAGCCTTCCTGCCCTCCTGAGGTCCAAAGCCAGCCTTCTTAGGCATTCCTGTTACTACTGCTGCATAACAAAACACTCTGAATCTTAGTATTTAAAAAGCACCGATCATTTGTTTTCTAGGTGGGCATAGTTCGTTTCTGCCCCATGAGGCATCAGCAAGAGTGGCTTGACTAAGGGCTGGAGGATCCTTCAGGTGGCTCACTCACCCAGCTGGAAAGCTGGTGCTGGCTCTCGGCTGGGCTCGCAGCCAGTACTAAGAGCCTATATGTCAGTTCCACTCGGGGGGAGGGTCTCCACTGGCTGTTTGGACTTTCTCACAGCATGATGGCTGGATTCCAAGAACAAGCCTCCTAAGAGACAGGAAGTAAAAGCTTCAGGTTTCTTGAGGCTTAGACCTGGAAACTGGAAACTGATGCCAGTTTGCATCAGGTAGTCACAAAACCTAGAGTCAAGGGAAGATGACATACGTCCCTTCTCCTGATGAGAGAAGTGTCAAACAATCTTGGGACCATGTTTTAGATTGCCACGTGAGGTGAGCGTGCGTAAGGAGTGATGTGTGTTAGTGTTACCTGCTCAGTCGTGTCCGACTCTTTGCGACCGACCCCACAGACTGTAGCCCGCCAGGCTCCTCTGTCCATGGAATTCTCCAAGCAAGAATACTGGAGTGGGTAGCGATTCCCTTCTCCAGGGGATATTCCCTACCCAGGGCTCAAACCCAGGTCTCCTGCATTGCAGGCAGACTCTTTACCATCTGAGCCACCAAGAAGGAGTGATGGCTGGGCCCTGAGAGAAGCCTGGCTCTGTTTACCAATCCCACGTGGACTAGAGAGAAGGCATATTCACATCACTGTCCATGATCGTTAACTTTATGTGTCAATTTGATACCCAGACATTTGGTCAAACATTAGCCTGGGTGTCTCTGGATGAGATTAACGTTTGAATCAATAGACTAAGTAAAGCAGCTGGCCCTCACTCATCACAGAAGGAGGTAGATGGGCTGGGTTTCCATATCCTCGCCTTTGGGACTGTGGGCCTGTCAAGGTGAGAGAAAGCCCCAGAGCATAGCAGAAGGAGCCTGGGCTGGAAGTCAGAAAGAACCTGTTCTTACCCAGTTCCACCGCTTAACTAGTTCTGTATATTTTTGCCTATTGCTCAAGCTTCTATCTGTTCTCCAATAATGAGGAGATAATGATACTGCCCTGCCTACATCCTGCCTACATCTGGACTTGAGTGTAAATACTAAGTGAATTAACAGAGGTCTGGGAATCTGCACACCAGTCAGGGCTTTAGAGAAGATGTGTATTGTAAGGGATTAAGACAGGGATCTGAGAGCTGGGCACACAGTCCAGCTGCGGGAGGATGCTATTTGTGTGTCTTGTCCTGGAGCCTGATTCCACAGAGTGGGCAGGAAAGGACCGTGAATGTGAAGGGGAGAGGGCAAGGACCGACGGGAACCTGCGAGGCTGGAGCCCCGAGGACAGGCAGGATCACGGAGGTCTCTCTTGGCCTCCGCGTTTGGAGGTGGGGGGCGCAGTCCTGCAGGAGTGGCCAGCATTCTTCATCACACAGTTTAACACACATGAGGAGGAGGAGATTTGAAAAAGGAAACAGCAAATGAGTGACAGCCGTGCAGACTCTAACCCACACCCCATCCCCATCCCCACCCCCCTGTCCCCACCGCCGCATAGGGAGAAGACACCCCACATCCTGCCACATCTTCCACAAGTGTCTCCATGGCTCAGCCAACCAGGGTCTCCGCCGGAAAGGGAGTTCTGAGAAAGGCCAGCTCATTGCAGATAACTTGTCACAGTACACATCCACCACAATTTGTCAGCTCCAAATTACTGGCCCAGTGAAAGCGGAAAAAACCCTTCTTCCCAGCAGAGTTAATTTAGCCAGAAGCATAGAGCCACCAAACAGCTTTGTACGGTGGAGGTGATAGCACCATCCTGAAAATTAGACACACGTGACTTTTACTTATTCTCCAAGCTAAGCTTCAACAGTACCTGAACCAAGAACTTACAGATGTTCAAGATGGAGTTTCAAAAGGCAGAAGAACCAGAGATCAAATTATCAACCTCCGTTGCATCATAGCAAATGCAAGCTGCTGTTGCTGCTAAGTCACTTCAGTCATGTCTGACTCTGTGCCACCCCATAGACGGCAGCCCACCCGGCTCCACTGTCCCTGGGATTCTCCAGGTAAGAACACTGGAATGGGTTGCCATTTCCTTCTCCAATGCATGAAAGTGAAAAGTGAAAGTGAAGTCGCTCAGTCATGTCCGACTCTTTGCAACCCCATGGACTGCAGCACACCAGGTTTTCCTGTTCTTCACCATCTCTCGGAGCTTGCTCAAACTCATGTCCATCGAGTTGGTGATGACATCCAACCATCTCATCCTCTGTCACCCCTTTCTCCTCTTGCCTTCAATCCTTCCCAGAAACAGGGTCTTTTCCAATGAGTAATGGGACCAGATGCCATGAGTTTTCCAAATTTGCTGGCATATTGAGTGCAGCACTTTCACAGCATCATCTTTTAGGATTTGAAATAGCTCAGTTGGAATTCCATCACCTCCACTCGTTTTGCTCAGTGATGCTTCCTTAGGCTTACTTGACTTTGCCCTCCAGGATATCTGGCTCTAGGTGAGTGATCACACCATCGTGGTAACCTGGGTCATTAAGATCTTTTTTGTATAGTTCTTCTGTAAATTATTGCCACTTCTTAATCTCTTCTGCTTCTGTTAGATCCATACTGTTTCTGTCCTTATTTTGCCCGTCTTTGCATGAAATGTTCCCTTGGTGTCTCTAATTTTTTAAGAGATCTATAGTCTTTCCTATTATATTGTTTTCCTCTGTTTCTTTGCATTTGCACTTAGGAAGGTTTTCTTATCTCTCCTTGCTATTTTTTGGCACTCTGCGTTCAGATGGGTATATCTTTCCTTTTCTCCTTTGCCTTTTGCCTGTCTTCTTTTCTCAGATATTTGTAAGGCCTCCTCAGGCAGCCATTTTGCCTTTTTGTGTTTCTTTTCCTTGAGGGTGGTTTTGATCACCGCCTCCTGTACGATGTCACAAACCTCCATTCATAGTTCTTCAGGCACTCTATTACATCTAATCCCTTGAATCTATTTGTTACTTCCATTGAATAATCATATGGGAATTGATTTAGGAAATACCTGAATGGCCTAGTGTTTTTCCCTACTTTCTTCAATTTAAGTCTGAATTTTGCAATAAAGAGTTCACGATCTGAGCTGCTGTTAGCTCCTGGTCTTATTTTTGTTGACTGTCTAGAGCTTCTCCATCTTCGACTGTAAAGAATATAATCAATCTGATTTCAGTATTGACCATCTGGTGATGTCCATGTGTAGAGCCTTCTCTTGTGTTGTTGGAAGAGGGTGTTTGCTATGACCAGTGCATTCTCTTGGCAAAACTCTGTTAGCCTTTGCCCTACTTTATTTTGTACACCAAGGCCAAACCTGCCTGTTACTCCAAGTATCTCTTGACTTCCTACTTTTGCATTCCAATCCCCTATGAGGAAAAGGACATCTTTTGTTAGTGTTAGTTCTAGAAGATCTTGTAGGTCTTCATAGAACCATAGAACTTTAGCTTCTTCAGCATTAGTGATGGGGCACAGAGTTGGATTACTGTGATACAGAGTGAGTTGCCTTGGAAATGAACAGGGATCATTCTGTCATTTTTGAGATTGCATCCAAGTACTGCATTTCAGATGCTTTGGTTGACTCTGAGGGCTATTCCATTTTTTCTAAGGGATTCTTGCCCATAGTAGTAGATATAATGGTCATCTGAATTAAATTCACCCATTCCGCTCCTTTTTAGTTCACTGTTTCCTAAAATCTCGATGTTCACTCTTGCCATACTTAATAGAATGGCCAAAATCCAGAGTCCTGAGAACCCTAACTGCTGGTGAGGGTGTGGAGCAACAGAAACTCTCATTCCCTGCTGGTGGGAATGCAAAACGTTGCAGACACTTTGCAAAGTGATTTGGCAGGTTCTTACAAAACTAAACTTACTCTTTCCAGGTAATTCAGCAATTGCGCTCCTTGGTATTTGCCCAACAAAGCAAAAAGCTTATGTTCACACAAAAACCTGCACATGTATGTTTATAGCAACTTTATTTATAATTGTCCAAATTTGGAGACAACCAAGATGACCTTCAATAGGTGAATGGAAAAATCAACTGTGGTCCTTCAAGACAATGGAATATAGTTCAGCATTGAAAATAAATGAGCCAGGAGGTCCAGTGGTTAAGAATCCATCTTACAGTGCAGGGCACAAAGATTACATCCCTGATTTGGGAAAACGTCACATGCCATGAGGCAACTAATCTCAAAACTACAGAGCCCGAGAGCTCTGGAGCCCACGTGCCACAACTAAATAGCCCACAGTTCAGTTCAGTTCAGTTCAGTCGCTCAGTCGTGTCTGACTCTTTGCGACACCATGGACTGCAGCACACCTGGCTTCCCTATCCATCACCAACTCCCGAAGCTTGCTCAAACTCATGTCCATCAAGTCACTGATGCCATCCAACCCTCTCATCCTCTCTGTTCTCTCCTTCTCCTCCTGCCCTCAATCTTTTCCAGTATCATGGACTTTTCCAATGAGTCAGCTCTTCACATCAGGTGGCCAAAGTATTGGAGTTTCAACTTCAACATCAGTCCTTCCAATGAATATTCACGACTGATTTCCTTTAGGATGGACTGGTTGGACCTTCTTGCAGTCCAAGGGACTCTCAAGGGTCTTCTCCAACACCACAGTTCAAAAGCATCAGTTCTTTGGTGCTCAGCTTTCGTCCAACTCTCACATCCATACATGACTACCGGAAAAACCATAGCTTTGACTAGATGGACCTTTGTTGACAAAGTAATGTCTTTGCTTTTAATATGCTGTCTAGGTTGGTCATAGCTTTCCTTCCAAGGAGCAAGTGTCTTTTAATTTCATGGCTACAGTCACCATCTGCAGTGATTTCGGAGCCAAGAAAATAAAGTCTGTCACTGTTTCCATTGTTTCCCCATCTATTTGCCATGGAGTGATGGGACTGGATGCCATGATCTTGGTTTTTTGAATGTTGAGTTTTAAGCCAATTTTTTCACTCTCCTCTTTCACTTTCATCAAGAGGCTCTTTAGTTCCTCTTCCCCTAAAACTTCTCCAAAAAAAAGAAGTCTTCGGAAAAAAAAAAAAACAATAGAGAATAGTTAACCAGAAAATCAGCAAATATTCCTGAGCTTGACTGAGATGTGGGATTCATTTTATTAGTGTTTAAAGTTGTAGAATAAAATTAATTTTGTTAAATAAGAAGTATAGACTTAAAATTTTTGAAGAACATTATGCTAAGTGAAATCATGACATAGAAGGACAAGTACTATATGATTCTTCTTCTATGAGGTACCTAGAACAGGCAAATTCATAGGGGCAGAAAGTGGATTAGAGAGCATCACAGACCGGGGGGTGGGGTGGGAGGGGGGATGGGGAGTTCATGTTTAATGGGTGCAGGATTTCTGTTTGGGATGATGACCAGGATCTGGAAATGGATAGTGGTGATGGTGGCACAGCATTGCTACTTGCTAACCACTGAACTGTACCCTTAAACACCACTAACACTGCATAGTATGTTATATATATTTTGCCACAATTTTAGAAGTACATGATTGGTACCTGCTTGTTCTTGGGAAAGCACCTTTCCCTCCCATGGGGTCTGACTTGAACTGGAGCCCGAATCCAGAGGATTTGCACAGAGAAAAAAGAACTAGTTGCTAGGCATCCAGGCTGGGTTTCCCAACCCTGCCTCCTACACGCGGATGCTAATGATCCAGCTGGGCAGATGGAGGGCCATTTTTACCCTGGTCCCAACAGAACCTTCTCATCAAATAAAAATATCCCTGCCTGGAGAGCCTCCTGTCAACTGGGCAGGTTGATTCCAGCCCCAAAGAAAGGGATATCCCTGCTCGTTGTGATACTTCCTACCATCGATTCCAGGGAGCCGAGGAGGCATCACCCTCTGAGCCCCATGTACATGCTTAGTCGTGCCCAACTCTTTGCAACCCCATGTACTGTAGCCCACCAGGCTCCTCTGTCCCTGGGATTCTCCAGGCAAGAATACTGAAGCGGGTTGCCACTTCCTTCTCCAGGGGATCTTCCCGATCCAGGTATCAAACCCATGTCTCTTGTGTCTCCAGCATTGGCAGGTGAGTTCTTCACCGCTAGTGCCACCTGGAAAGCCCTTTGAGCCCCACACTGCAGGCCTTTGCTCACAGCCCCATGGGCTTTCAGAAAGATCCTGCACAATCCCATCCACCCACCTACATCTTATCCATCTTCACCGTTGCTGTTTAGTCACTCAGTCACGTCCAACTCTTTTGTGACCCCATGGTCTGTAGCATACCAGGCGCCTCTGTCTTTGGGGTTTCCCACACAAGAATACTGGAGTCAGTTGCCATTTCCTTCTCCAGGAACCTTCCCAACCCTCACCTCCTGCAATGGCAAGCAGATTATATATTGTTGAGCCACCTGGAAAGGAAAAAAGTTATAACCCACTAAATTATTTCTCACTCCCACCCACTAGTGAGTGGCAAACTGCAGTTTGAAAAGTCACTTTACTAAGCTATGGTACATCTTCAGCATTTAACAGCTTACTAAGGGACTTCCCTGATAGTCCAGTGGTTAAGACTCTGAGCTTCCAGTGCAGGGGTCATAGGTTCAATCCCTGATCAGGAAACTAAGATCTCACAGGCCATAAAATAAAAATTAAAAAAAAAAAAACAGGTGCTAACCTTACCTGGAGATCTTAAGAGAAATGAGACAGGCTCCAAGCTTGAGAGAGTTCACATTCTAGGACAGAATGGACATGTAGGAAATGACTCATATTATTTCAGCATCTGTAATGAACTAAGCTCTTTGCCAGGCATGTATACACCTGATGTCACTGATTTTCAGAACAAGTCTGTCAATAAGGCCAGTGCCTCTCAGACTCAAAGGTGCCTCTGAATTACTGGCTGATCTTGTTACAATGCATATCCCACTGCAGGAGGTCTGGAGAGGGCCTGAGACTCTGCATTTCTAACAAGAACCCCAGGGATGCCTATGCCTCTGGTCCCAGGGCCATACTTTGAGGAGCAAGAAGTCCTTTGTTTTTCAACTACTGAGTTCTCCTGATATGCCAGGCAGCATGCTATGCACTTGGCATGTGGCAATGAAGCCAATCCTTGAATCAGAGCCTTCTGGTTCCAAATCTCACCCTCAAAGCTGAGGAAGGATGGGGTGGGGGGTGGATCATGCTCAAGATGCAGGAATGAAAACAACAGTAGGTGGGGCTGGGAGGGAAGGCAGGGGCCAGGATGAAGGACTCTTGGGGAATGTTACGGCAGCCTGGCAATCACGGAGGGTGTGGTTGGTGCAGACTGGCTGGTGGTCAGGGTAGGTTTCTGTTGGTCCCTCTGTATTCCTTGCAGCTAAGAAGCCTCTGACTCACATAGAAGGCTGCCTCCAACTCACACCCTGCAAGGCAGCACATCCCCCAGTAACGGCGGGCTATTTGCTCTACAGCGAATGAGTCCTTAGGGGCAGAGACTTGCCAAACAGCACAGCGGGTCCAGCCCACAAAGGGCTCCAGAGCCTGTGAGCTGTCAGTCTAGATACTGGCCCCTCAGCGGGACACTCTGCTTGACAATCCAAGTCACTGTGGCTCTGAGATGTTCAAATATTTATTCCACTCACACTTAGCCATTTGTTTTGTATGATTTCTAGAGCTGGAGGGTTTCCAACCCCAGGGAAAGGCTTAGTTAGACCCGTGCTGACTACAAAGAGATTCAGTGCCCTTCAACAGACACAAATGAATGCCAGCCTTGTCCCATGCCCTGTGGTTGGCACTGGGAGCACAGAGATTTGAAACCTGAAAAAGATGTCCCAAGGTGGTCCTCCAAGCTGCAAGGACCCTCACTGCTCAAAAGTGTGTCTTAGAAAAAAACGCATGGCTAGTAACCACAGGAAACGATGCCCAGATTCCATGAAGGAAGCAAACTATCAGCAAAATGCAGTGTTTTCATCTTTCACACAATCAAAAAGGTAAACAATGGGGAAGATTTGGCGCTGGAGATGTGTGAAATAGACATCCTCAGATACAATTGTGTGGGTTCATCTGTAAAGTTTCTGTGGAGGTAATTTGTCAGTTTCAATCAAGAATTGTGATGTGTTGGATGGCCTTGACTCAGCCATTTGCTTCCAAGAGCCCAGCACAAAGGAAAGAGGCAAACAGAAGAACTGACATGAAAAGTGAGAGGTCTGGGTTCTGAGTACATGTAATCCTGGGACTTGGGTTTTACATCGTGAAGGAACTGGTAGCCTCTCGAGTTGTGGCACGTCAGCTCCAGAGCTCACGGGCTCAACAGTTTTGAGATTAGTGGCCCCAGGGCACATGGCTTATTCCTGAACCAGAGATCAAACTGCATTTTAAGGTAGCCTAGAGTTCCACAGCAGGGCATGGGACAGAACTAGAGAAATGTTGTTCACTGTTTTTTCAACCTGCTCTGGTGCCTGACAGGCTGCTGTGGCTCTAAAAACACGGGACTCATTACAGCCAGCCTCCACTCTTGGATCTTACAATCCAGTTAACACGCAAACAATAGACGGAGTGCTGCAGGGGAGAGACCATCCCAGGAGCTGGTGCTCATTGAGGCCCCTGTGTGCCAGGCACTTGATTTGCATTATCTCAGCAGCCTTGCAAGTACTGAATGGGCTGAGTGTTATCACCCCCATTTTACAGATCTAAAAACTGAGTCCTGGACAACTTACATAGCTAGCCCAAAGTCTCATGACTAGTAAATCGGCAGAGTGAAGATTCTGGCTCAAGGCTGGCTGACTCCAAAACTAGAGCCTTCCACATTGTAACATCACTGTCTTCCTGGCCTATTTCATTAAGGCGCCCCAATTTTTTTTTTTAATTTTATTTATTGGATTGGGCTGGGCTGGGTCTTCACTGCTGTGCAAAAACTTCCTCTAGCTGCGGCAAGCAGGGGCTACTCTTTCTTGCATTGCTTGGACTTCTCACTGGGCGGCTCCTCTTGTCACAAAGCGTGGGTTCCAGAGCATGGGCTCAGTAGTCATGGCTCACAGGCTTAGTTGTCCCACGGCGTGTGGATGGAAGCCTGCATTGGCAGGTGGATTCTTTACCACTGGACCAACCAGGGAAGCCTTGGTGCCCAAATTCTGATGAGTCCCTGGGAGCGGCCGTGAGGAGCCCCTGCCCAGGGACAGGGCTGTCTCAATTTTATAAGTTTAACAGGCACCTCTAATTGGATTCCTGACTTAATTTGTACACATCTCAAAATGCAAAGCCACCTGGAGAGAGAGCAAGCTTGTGTGTAAAGGAGACCCCCAGTGGAACAGTTTAGGTGTCAATCCTCTCTGTTTTTATATTTATATTTATAATTTATATTATTTATATTTATATTATTTGGCTGTGTCGAGCCTTAGTTGTTGCACATGGAAAGGTCGCTGCATCATGCAAGATCTTTTAGTGTGACACGTGGGCTCTCTAGTTGTGGTACTTGGGCTCTAGAGCTTGCGGGCTCAGTAGTTTTGAGATTAGTTGCCTTGTGGCATGTGGCATCTTCCCAAACTTGGAATCAAACCCTCGTTCCCTGCATCGTGAGGTGGTTAACCACTGGACCACCAGGGAAGTCCCCGGTCATCTCTTTAGATGATGAGAAGATGACATTAGACTCTGGAACTGGACTGCCCAGGTCTGAATCTCAGCTCTCACATTTGCCAGCTGGGTGACCTTGGGCCAGTTACTTAATGTCTCCAGGTCTCAGTCACCTGCAAATAGGATGTTTTAATAAATTAAATGAGTTAATATTTGTGAACAATATCTGGCATGTGGGGATTGCTATTTGTTAAAGTCTCAGCAGCCAGTTGGAAAATCCATCTTTATTGTCTTATGTTTACATGGGAAATATATCTATTTTTAAAAAATTGTATTTATTTAGATAAAATGCCATGATGTTTTGGAATGAGACCACACTATGCCCTTCCCCCAGAAAGTGAAAAAGTGAAAGTGTTAGTTGCTCAGTTGTGTCCATCTCTTTGCGACCCCACGGACTGTAGCCCGCCAGGCTCCTCTGTCCATGGGATTCTCCAGGCAAGAATACTGGAGTGGGCAGCCATTCCCTTCTCCAGGGGATCTTCCCAACCCAGGGATTGAACCTGGGTCTCCTGCATTGCAGGCAGATTCTTTACCATCTGAGCCGCCAGAGACAGGCTCAAATAACAAAACCTGTCTCTCTAAGGCACCTTCCAAGGTGAAGGATCTTATCCATGGGGGAGGCTCTGTTTTGTTTAGTAGCATCATATGTGTTTGGATGTACCATTGGATGGAGAAAATGAAATGCTCTCCATACTAAAGAGATGGCGAGTTTGAACAAAAATCCAAGAGGAGCAGACAACAAGGCCAGGAGCGGGGTATGGAAAGTGGAGGGAAAGTGTGTGTTTGGAGGTTTCCCCGATGAAGAACTCAGGAAAACAGAAGCACCCACTACGGACACCTAGGGGGATGCAACATGGCTGGTTCACATGACCCCTCCTCCCTGTGACCCCACAACCCCTCGGTGAAGTCCATCATCTCCATATTCTTGGTGTGATCAGATCTCTGTGGAACCCTGGTGTAGGGTTCTTTGTAGGATTCTGACTCAGGGCCTGGGTGGAGGAAGCCCAGTGGGGTCGGGGGAAGCTAACACCTGGGTCCTCACCAGGTCAGGTGCTTACCCTGTGTCATGCCCCGTGAAAAGGCTGCAGAGGCAGGGAGATGACGTGGCTTCTGCACTCAGGGAGCGGAGTCCTGCAGACACACCGGCAGGTGTTCGTGGTGTGTCCCATCTTCCCCGTCAGTGTGGTTGGTTCAAGGGAAGGCTAATCAGTTGGTTCTCCAAGATTTTACCAAAAGAGAGAGAGGCTCTGTCTTGCCTCTGGAATACCAAGCTGAGGTGGTGGCAGCCTGGCATGGTCTGTGGTCCCTGCCTCACTGAACGGGAGCTACTCTCTCCTCTCACATCCACGTCTTTGGGCCCCATTGATGGGCTGGTGGCATCACCTAAGCCGATCAGGGGCCTTCTCTGGATATTTCAACTTAGGACAGGAAGGATCAAGGCTCAGTACCCTACAGAGCAAGGGGGATGAGATGTGAGAGGAGGGAGGTAACAGGAGCCATGCTGAGGAGCTCATCCATGTGAGGAAGATCTGGGAACATGAAGGCAACAAGAGAGAGGTGGTGAGGAGGAAAGGAGGGGTGGAGGGAAAGAGTGGTCTGGTAGCATTCGAGTCCCTGAAAACCAATGTCCAAGACCCAGAGAGACCCTTGCCTTTCCCCATATATATGTGACCATTTAGACCCGTCTTTATAGCCTGGGTCAGACCTAATGGCTCTGCTCTATTGTATAAAAACTCTCAGTAGCGCCCCATGAGCCACCTGACAAAAACATGCATGCCTCAGCCTGATATTCCAAGATCTCTAGAATCTGGCCTTAACCCACCCCACTAACCTTACCTCCTCTTCTTGCTTGGCCAACAGGCCAACTGGATGTTCCTTAAGAATGTCTCCTGGACTTCCTTGGTAGCACACTGGATAAGAATCCACCTGCCAATGCAGGAAACATGGGTTCGATCCCTGGTCCAGGAAAAAACCACATGCCTTGGAGCAACCCAGCCCATGTATCACAATTCCTGAAGCCTGCACGCCTCAGTGCCCATGCTTTGCCACAAAAGAAGCCACCACAATGAGAAGCCCATGCACCGCAACTAGCAAGTAGCCAACCTGCCAAAACTAGAGAAAGCCCAAGAACAGCAATGAAGACTCAATCACAAAATCCAGCTCTTGGGCTTTTATTCCTAGCCTTGCTTATCTGGAACAGTCTCTCTTCCCATCACTCCTGCCAGTGGCACCGGTGATGCTAGCCCTGGGGCCATTTGGTACACCACCTCTACTCGCCCTCGGGAAGTCCTTTCCCCCATTTGTGGGGCCGCCTCTCAGTCACGTGATACAAGTAAAGCCAATCGGATGCTCTCTCCTGAGACAGGATCTTCAGAAGAGTAACGTACCACCACCAACAGCAAGATGGTTTGAACTGACAAGTCTCTTGATTGTTCCACCTAAGGATCTACATGCATCCCCTCTGCTTTTAAAAATAATTCTTTAGACATCCTTCTATCTTTCTAACAAATCGCTTTTTTCTAGTGCTACCTGGAATCCTACAAAGAACCCTAATTGACATGGTACTTGTCTAAATTCTACTCAGTCTCCGAAACCCAGTTCAAACAGCCCCTAGAACAGATCGCTCCCTTCAGAATTGGATGCGGCGATTATTTTCTGCCTCCTCTTCTTTTTTTCTTTCTCTCATTCCGCCTTTCCATCGCCCTCTCCTCCAGTCACTCACAGACGCCCGTCTTGGAAGCTGCAGCAGAAAGTTCTGATTGCCTACCCAATAACATTTCACCTCCTGTTCCTTCTAAAGAAAAAACTGATTATGTTAGGAGAGGTGACACGCCTGGCTAAATTATATTTCTTGTACTCCCCTTTTAGAGAGAATGCCGGTCAATGAGTTGTTAGAAAACATTTCTGGTAAAACTCCCTAAAAGGGAGTCTGACTCAGATGGAGGTCATGTTTTTGCTCTTATTTCTTTCTTCCTTTCTGCTAATTGGCACATGGAGAGGAGCGGAGCGATCACTTGTGACCATGAGACAACCTTGAGATTGAAAGGCACGTGCTAACCATGGTGGGGCAGAAAGCCAAAGGAACCTGAATCTCTGCTGACATCGCCAAGGAGTCAGACCGACCCTGGACACCAGCCTCCAGAATTTTTCATGTGAGAGACAATGCTTTCTCCTTTCTTAAATTAATTAATTAATTAGTCTGTGTCGAGTCGAGCCTAGCACTCAGGATCTTACGTTGCAGCCCACAGGCTTCTCTCTGCTTGTGGTGCACGGGTTTTAGACCACGTGGGCTCTCTAGTTGAGGCACAAGGGCTCAGTACTTGCAGCACCTCAGCTCAGTTGCCCCACAGCATGTGGCATCCCCAGCCAGGGATCGAACCCCCGTCCCCTGCATTGAAAGGCGAATTCTCAACCACTGGACTACCAGGGAAGTCCCCAGGGCTTTATCTTTGTGGTGGTGGTTTAGTTGCTAAGTCGTGTCCAACTCTTGGGACCCCGTGGACTGTAGCCCGCCAGGCTTCTCTGTCCATGGGATTTCCCAGGCAAGAATACTGGAGTGGGTTCCCATTTCCTTTTCCAGGGGATCTTCCCGACCCAGGGATCCAGCCCAGTTCTCCTACATTGCAGACAGGTTCTTTACCAGCTGAGCCATCAGGGAAGCCTTATCTTTGTAAGTCACCATTAATTGGGTTTCCTGTTTTGTGCAGCTGAACCTCACCCTGATACAGAAGGTCAGTCAAGGCTACATGCAGGAGACTACTCAGCCTAGAACCAGTATCTGCACCATCGTTACCCAGAGTCACATTGGAAAGACAGAGAAGGAAACAGCAGTGTGGAACTCAGGGACCTGGTCCCAGTTCTCTCTTTTATATGAGAAAATGTTTATGACCTTGCTGTCCCCATTCTGACCATCACTGGGTTCTTGACTATCCTTTCGTTCCCCAGAAAGGAGTGATCACCATCAGCATCCTTCATCTTTTACAGCTTCCTACAACCCTCACATCTTTTCCCAGCAGAGAAGTTCACCTGGCCTCCTCCACCATCACCCAAACGAACCCAGCCTGTACATTATCAGCCAGTAGTTTTGAGTATACATTATGTGCCAGGCTTCATGCTGAGCATTTGCTATTTATCATCTTACTTTAATGCATCCAGCCCCCAGCCAGTCTTTCCTCATGAGAAAGCTGAGGTCCATCGTCTCACAGGTAGAACTTGAATTCAGGTCCACTTGCCTCTTAACTACCACCTTCTGTCTGTGAGGAGGAGATAAATGAAAACTACTGACTAGTATGTGGCAGAGATGACTAACTTCCCCCCAACATCCACTGTCTCTTTTTTCTACAGCCGTAGCTCTCCAGCAGGGGCCATCTTGCCTCCAAGGGGACACTAGGCAAGGACTGAGGTTTTGGGTCATCACGACTTGGAGGAGGGGTACTCCTGGCTTCTAGTGGGTAGGGTTCAGAGACATTGCTGACCACCCAAGAACACACAGGACAGCCCCCACAACACAGAATTATTTGCCTCGAAATGTCAGTTGTGCTGAGATTGAGACACCCAATTCTATAGGAATAGAGCCTGGATTTTCAGCTGGGCACAGGGCTGCCAGGATAATGACCACATGGGACTAAGTTCCGGCCAACGGGATGTGAACAACTTCTGTCCCGGGCCCTTAAAAAGGGGGCAGTGCACCCTTCCCTTCCTCTTCTCCTGCCTCCTTGATGTCTGGACTTCAGACATGGCCATCTTGGAACTTACAGATGGGGGTGGCACCCCTGGGGTGGCAGACCAAGATGGGAGAACTCTGTCCCCCTGGTGACTCCGCAGAATGAGCCAATACACCGGCTGGGACTTTTGTCTGCGAGAGAAAGAAAACTGTCATTGAGTTAGAGCCACAGTGATTTCAAGTCTTGGTTACAGCTGTCAGACCCTTGTACAACCAGCTCAGTTTGATATCCCTTCCTGAGATCAGAGAACTACTAGATCTGGAAAACACCCTCTGGAGAGGCCGAGCATCTGCTGTGTTTTGGTAGCAGACCCTGGAGGACGGGAAAGCACTTTTAAATGCAATGTCATCACAGCCTCATGGCGTTTGCTCTGTCGATCCACGCCTGCAGACCCTCTCCATCTGAGGATGTTCATTCATCAAATTTCCAGGCTCTGACTCAGCTCCACTAGTTTTTGCTTCCAGGGCCTCAAGTGGTCTCCCCATGCATAAAAACAATCTTCTGAATACAGAACAGGTGCGTATTTCTGAAATTTAACCGTCATCCTGGGGAGAAGGAGAGGAGGCTGTAGGTGCTGAGGCTCTGCCCATGGGCTGGCTGAGCACATAGCCTCTGTTCTCCCATCAGGCGGTGGCAGGAGCTGTGATTGATCACCCAGATGCCATTATAATCTCCACTGAGTCGTGTCATCCACTTTTTCTTGCAGCCCAGAGGACACGTGGCATGTATTTCGGACACAGTTGAGCACTCTCAGAAATGCTGGAAGAAACACTGGCCTGAATATTAAGACATCTGATTTCTTAGTCCTGAACCAGCCTTTAAGCTGTGTGATTCTCTTGTTTGTCACTGACAACACGAAAATTAGCTTCAGCAAAAGAGCAAGGGATTTTTTGGCTCATGTAACTGACAAAGTCCAAAATCAAGACGTGGCTGGATCCCGGGACCTTACTCACCCTGCTTCCGGCTCCTCCAGCTTGATGCTTTAACATCTGCCCTGCACTCTGTGCTGGGCACACTTTGTCCCAGACGACTCGATATTCTGCCCAAGTCCTAAGTCCCCTTGCCTTGACCTCCTGCCTTCCTGCATCACCCACCCTCCTGAGGAAGAGTCCTCCTCCTTGGACACACTTTTCAAATACGAACCAACCAATCCAGAGTCTACACGTCTAACCACCTCGATTATTGAGCTCTCACACACTGGGCCACTATACACCTGCCCTAATGACCCCAGAGCCCGGTGCCAAGAAACTGAGGACATCCCATGCTCCGGAGCTCACTGAAATTATTCACACTAGCCAATCCAAAGTCTGTTTACCCAGCCTCTCCCTTCCTTCTTGCAGAAACCACAATACAGGCCCTCACCCACAGCTCCCCGCTCCTTCTGCCTAACGACTGACCCTGGTGCGCCCCCTGTGTCCCCCCATCGTGTGACATGTACTCCTTCTCTTGGGATGTGTGAGCATAATACACTGTCTTTTTTTTTTTGGCTGCACTAGGTCTTCATTGCAGCATGAGCAATGCTCTCTAGTTGCAGAGCGTGGGATCCAGAGCATGTGGGCTCAGTAGTTGTGGCACAAACTACCTTTTTAATGGCAGTCATCTCCTGGTCTGTGGGCTTCCCATACCTAAATAATGATAAAGCCCATTAAAGCATAGACTCAGACAGTGTAGCGGGTAGCGGGCTCTCTCTCTAAGCCCTGCTTTCCATGGTGCTGGTTTCATTCCCAGACAAGGCTTCCCTATGGTGGGGGCAGAGGTCTGCCTGCAGCCCCACTGCCTATCTTCTTGGAGTTTAGTAACCCCCATGGAAGGAAGGCTTACACTTGATTTCTCTACCCTGGTTTGAGTGACGTGCCCATTCTTGAACCAATCACTGTTATCAGAAAGACAGTGTACTTTGATTAGATGATATAGGAGGCTTCCAACCCAGGGAGCCTGGGAGTGGGATCTATCCCACCCAATCACGTGGACTGAGAGTGAAGAAAAAAAAAAAAGGAAGGTCACTACTCAGTTTGGGTTCCCTAGAAGCAGACTCTGGAGGTGAGAACTTGATGTAAGTAATTCATGTGGGAGGTGATCCCAGACAGCAGAGGCTTGGGAAACACAGGGAAGGAAGAGAAGGAAGACCATGTCAGGTACATCCAAGAACAGGTTCCTGCTGAGGGCATCTGGGCCCCAGTCCAGCTGGACACACATGGGAGACTGCAGAGAGCTTGTCTAAGGGGTGAGGGAGTTGGGGCATTTATCCACCAGCCCCCCACCTGTCACTGCTTGAGGCTGCTTCTAGAACACAAATTCTCAGGCATTCCCAGCCTGGCCTGGATGTTAGTTGAGCAGGCTCCTGGGGCCAGAGAACATCCCAGGCAGAAAATCACACATACTTTGTCCAAGGGACAAAATGGTGAAAACTAGGGATATGGCCCAGGGCAGGACCCCCATCACCTTGCTCGGCACCTCCTAGAGGTGTTCTCATTTGTGAAAACAGACCATCAGACCAAAAACTCTCTCCTCTCCCCCTCCAAGGGAGATCCGGAAGCTTCCCATCTGAGTTGAGGCAACGTGAGGAGGTGGCAGAGTTGGAGGCGCTAAGGTTGGATTGTTGTTTAGTTGCTGAGTCATGTCTGACTCTTTCACGACCCCACAGACTCTAGACCGCCAGGCTCCTCTGTCCGTGGGATTCTCCAGGCAAGAACATTGGAATGGGTTGCCATTTCCTCCTCCAGGAAAATCTTCCCGACCCAGGGGTCAAACCCTCATCTCCTGCTTCTCTTGCATTAGCAGGTGGATTCTTTACATGCTGAGGCCCTTGGGAAGCGAGGTTGGATTACCTGATGTCTTAGTCAGGGTCCCAGCAGAAAACATCTGGCACGTGCTAAAGTGTTGATTTGAAAAGAATTTACTGATGGGGTGGTGGAGCATGCAGGATTAGCAGAAGCTCCCTGAATGGGGTGGGGGTGGGGTGGGGGGTGACTGCATCCCCAGGGCCCTGGGGGAGCCCAGGTGGAGAAAGAGAGGCCACCGGACAGAGCCGTCTCTGGCCACAGAGGGACACAGCCGCGGCCAGAACCGCAGCCCGGAGGGCAGTGGTGGGAGAGGTGAGACACAGCCACGTCTCCCGGCCAGTTGCTTAACCCGTCTGTGCCTCCGTTTCCCATCTGTAAATTGCTAACAGTATTGGTATCTACCTCTCAGGGTTGGTGTGAAGATTAAGTATGGTAAAAGCACTTAAAATGGTACTACACATTTTGTAAACGATCAACAAATACTAGCCATTATTATTATTATCATACCATTGTATTAAGTATCATAAACATGATCCTGTCATTTGTCACCACGTGACAGCCCCATACAAAGTGTTAAATTGCTCTGAAGTTAAAACTTGATGTGTTGAAGGGATGTGAAATTTTGAGCATATTCTCAGATGCTAAAGAGTGTTATTATTTGGCCAAAGACATTTCAGTGAAGAAAGGGACCACAGAGAAAGGGGGGGCAGAGAGAGAGTGAGCAGGAGTTGAGGGGGAGAGATCCAATTTTCCTCACTCTGGGACATTCCTTCTACCTCCTGCCAGAAACCATCTCCTGCCTACACTATTTTACAAAAGAATAATATTCTCTTCATTGTAGGTAAGTCAAGATAGGTCTTTTCAGATGAATAGATAGTTGTCTCTGGGAAGTGGCTGAGAGGAGCCCGGCTCTCGTGACATTCTGCCGAAAGCCTTTAAGACCATGGAAGCCCTTCCACGTTATCACAGAGACAACACAGTGCATGACGAGCACCCCAGACTTGGGGGGCTGGGGATCAGAACCCCTTCCTTGGGTGCTGGCTAAGGGCACTGCCCTGAGCACCTACAAGCATCATCTCATTAATCCTTCCTGAAAGGTGTTACTATAGCTCCCATTTTACAGATGAGCAAACTGAGGCTTAGAGGGTTTTGAGGAATTTTCCCCAGATCACACAGCTACAGCCATTGTCCTCCCAACTCCAAAGGTCATCCTCTTTCTAGGACACCTGGATCTAGTTCCAATTCAACCATTAACTTAGTAAATGTATTACTCTGTTATCTCAGGGACGTCCCCTCTCTGGATAGAATAGAATGCTGGGGCAATAGAACGCTCTAGGCAATCTCTCCTTCCACCTCCACATTCCTAGGGGCTACCTTCTAGATCCAGTTGAAGCTCTTACACAAATACAACCAAGCCGTAAGACAAACGTTGTGTGGAGAAGGAAATGGCAACCCACTCCAGTATCCTTGCCTGGGAAAGTCCATGGACAGAGGAGCCTGGAGGGCTGCAGTCCATGGGGTTACATGACTGAGCATGTGTGCACAAGGGTGGAGGGAGATGGGTTGGTAGCAATAAAGTGGTAGAACTAAAAAAAAAAGAAAAAAAGGACAAACATTGTGTGTCAGAATTTGTTTCAGTCAGCAGGGTTTTTTTGGTTTTTTTTTCCCCCAGAAGGGTTGATATTCATCATTTTTTAAAAAAAAGTTTGCAGAGCAAATTAAAAGTGTCAACTGGAACTGAAAACAATCCAAATTTCTACCCACTGTTGAATGGGTAAATGAATTGCATAGTCACACAATGAGATTATGATAGAGTGGTGCTGCTCAAGCTAGCTGCAGAAGCAGTTCTGATTCCCCTGACGTGTCACCAAGTTGTAGTCCTATTCTGTGTGACTCGTCCTCGGCTCGTGACAAAGCTGGGAGCTCAGCAACACACAGGCGGGTCTGCACCCCACTCAATAAACCGAGTCCACCAACCGTACGCTTAAATGTCATGGGAAGTCAAATCACAAAAGAAGTTTTCAAACACTTACTCCTGACTTCTGATCTCGTCCTTGACCAGAAAGCGTTTGTGCATCGGCACTGGTTAGATCACAGCTTGAGTGGCTCTGCCCTACATCAAGGGTCCAGAAACATCTTCTGTAAAGAGCCAGAGTAAACAGTTGAGGCCTTGTGGGCCATATGGTCTCTGTTGCAATGACTCAACTCTGCCGCTAAAGCGACAGCAGCCGCAGACAATGTGAAAATGAACAGGAAAGGCTGTGTTCTAATAAAACTTTATTTATAAAAACAGACAGAGGGCCAGATTGGGCCCTTGTGCCGTATGTAGTTTGCTAGCTCCTGTTATATAGCAATAAGAATGAACAAACTGAAACTGCGCTCAACAACATGAGTGAATCTTGAAAACATAAATGAAGAAAAGTCAGACGCAGAAAAGAACATTCTGTAAGGTTCTCTTTGCATAAACTTCAAAACCAAGCAAGACCTATGGTGGTCAGGGCCAAGACAGTGGTGTCCTTGGAGTGGGAAGTGACTGGAAGGGTCACCATGGACTTCTGGGATGTTGGTCAAATGCTGCTTTTTGATCCCGGTGTGAGTTAGATGTGGTGTTCGGTTTGTGAAAATCAAGCTACATACATGTAACTTGTCTGTCTTTCTCAGATAAGTTTCACTTATATGGTCAATGAAATTTACATTGCAGGGGAAAAAAAAGATGAAAAGGTGTTGGTTGGAATTCTTCAAAGGGGTTTTGAGCATTGAAGTCTCATATGGAGCAGTCCAGCTCCAGGCCAAAATCCTGTGTGTAAATAATCCTTCAGGCCAACCATAGGCAAGTGCAAGGCTTTGGCTGGCAGGCATGTGGGGGAAGTTACCTTCTGCCCACCAGATTTGATGCATCAGCTCATTAGTCTCTGGAGGGAACTGCATCTCCTGACCACTTGCCTGCTGGGAAAAGTAACACCTTGCGGAGTCAGCTCTCTTCTTTTTCTTTGCCTCTTGCTTTCATTTTTGTACTCAGTGAATAAAGCCTTAATTGTTACTTTCTGTTTGGCTTATTGTCCTAATTGATCACCTCGACACCTGCCAGTTCCACATACCTGTCCCTAAAGAATGCTGCTGCTGCTGCTAAGTCACTTCAGTCGTGTCTGACTCTGTGCGACCCCATAGACAGCAGCCCACCAGGCTCCGCCGTCCCTGGATTCTCCAGGCAAGAACACTGGAGTGGGTTGCCATTTCCTTCTCCAATGCATGAAAGTGAAAAGTGAAAATGAAGTCGCTCAGTCATGTCCTACTCTTAGCGACCCCATGGACTGTAGCCTACCAGGCTCCTCCGCTCATGGGATTTTCCAGGCAAGAGTACTGGAATGGGGTGCCATTGCCAAAGAATGGGGGAGCCCTAAATACGCACCCCCACTTCCCTGGGGAAATGCACCCTGCACAGGGGTGGTGTCCTGCAGCACCCAGAGCAAGATGCAGATGTCAATCTAGCCCCTGCCAACCTCTTCCCACCCCCTCACCCCAGCACCTTTCATTTCCTTCAAAACACCAAGCCATTCCCCAGAGTCTTCTCATATTCTGTTCCCTCTTCTCAAATGCTGTTCCCTCTTCTCATATGCTAGTCCTATTCTTCACATTGCTGGCCCCGTTGCAAACTTCAGGGTCAACTTAAATGTCACTTCTTCAGGAAGGTTTTCCTTCACCTCTGCCTCATCTAAAGTTCATCCCTTCTGTGAGTCTCTCTCCTTGCACACTAGTAGTAAAGAATCTGCCTGCCAATGCAGGAGATGTAAGATATGCGGGTTTGATCTCTGTGTCGGAAAGATCCCCTGGAGGAGGGCATGGCAACCCACTCCAGTGTTCTTGCCTGGAGAATCCCACGGACAGAGGAGCCTGGCAGGTTACGGTCCATAGGGTCGCAAAGAGTCAGACACGCCTGAAGCCACTTAGCATGCACACATATGCACTCTCCTAGCATCCTTTTCTTTGCAGCATTTGCCACAATTTGTACTTAATCTGTTTATTCATTCCTTACTTTCCCTACTAGAGTGTAAGTTCCATAAGGGCAGGGTCTATGCTTTATTTTGCTCACCACCAGGTCACACCGTCAGTGTCTGGCACACGGTGTACACTGACCATATGCTGGTTGGATAGATGAGTGCACGTTAATGTGCTAAAGGCTCTGAGAAGTCCTATAATTGAAAACCTTGTTAAACTCTCATTAACCTGCTGTTTCCCTAATTGATTTGAACCTGGACCTCTTTTGTGTGTGTTATGATGAATATGAAAAGTGAAAGTGAAAGTCACTCAGTCATGTCCTACTCTTTGGAACTCCATGGACTATATACTGCATGGAATTCTCCAGGCCAGAATACTGGAGTGGGTAGCCATTCCCTTCCCTAGGGGATCTTCCCAACCCAGGGATCGAACCCAAGTCTCCCACTTTGCAGGTGGATTCTTTACCAGCTGAGCCACCAGGGAAGCTCTATGATAAATATAATCTCTATGAATATTCTAAGAAGTGTATTCTCTGGAAAATACTCTATAGGTGCCTATTTACATACTAGCAGGAAATGCATTCACCATCAGCTAGCTTTCCTTTGTGTAGCAAACCTTTGTGTAAATAGCTACCTGGAACCAGAAACACTAAAGCAAAGTAGCTTTTAGGGACTTTAAATGCCTAACTTGGAGGTGTTAGGGAAATTAAATAAATAGTCTTGTTTAGGCTTCAGAGACAAAGCAGAGCAGGCCTCTGACCTGCCTGGACACTGCCCTGGCTGGGAGGGACTGGGAGTGACTGGGAGTGACTGGGAGGGACTGCCTGCTGGGAGAGCAAGACTTGCAGCACCTTAGATAAGACGAGAGGAATCTTGAGATTGTTGGGATCCTGGAGGGGGCCTGGCCAACCAAGCCCCAGGCTTAGCAACATTACAAGTTTTATAAGACCAAATAAACATCATTACCATGAAACCAGGCTTGCAATTTGGTCACAGACTGATGATGAAATCACTTTGTGTCCTGGGATTATAATTGGGAACCCCCAAACTGCAATCTTTGACGTCTCACCTACGGAGCAGACACACTGCCTGGGACCTTTTCCCAACTGGGACTACAGATGTGCTGTGACGCGGGACTTCCCAGTGCTGTTTGAGTCTGGATGTTGGTCAAAATCCAATTTGGTGATGTATGCTCTGCTCTCTCTCTCTCTCTTTTCTTTTAATGTTAGTATATTGAAAGTAAGCCAGATAATTCTATAATAAATATTTGTATTATTTATTCATAGAGAACAAGTGGTTTATTTTGTTAACAAATCCTTTGAACCTGAGACGAAAGTAAAAGCTTTCAGCAAAACAGGAGAAACCACTGGCTTTGTGGCATACTGAAAAACAACATCATAACCAGTATTTCTCCACCCTGCTTGTGCATTAGAATCACTGGGGAAATCCCAATGTTTCAAGAAAAAAAAGAAATAAAATCCCAGTGCTGCACCCAGACCAAGTAAACTAGAATCCTTGGTGTGAGGTTTGGGCATCGGTGTTTGTTTTTTTTTTTTCCCCAACTTCTCAGGGGATTTCTAGGGGCAACCAGGTTGAGAACCATTAAAAGGCAATCTAGAAAGAACCCAGGAAGGGTGGACACTTTGTGAGTCTGCAGACTAGCTTCCACTTCTTCCTGAATCTTCTTCCTCCTCTCAAGATGCAAGTTATCGTGAATTTTCTTATACTCTGTGTGATCAGTTAATACAATTTATTTTATTATAACACTATTAAGATTGATATTATTTCAGAGAGGAGAATGTTAGGACTGAAAAGGTTTTAAAATGTCACTGACTCCATCCCCTGTCTCATGATCCAGTGCAAGGAGCAAACTAATGAGCCACAGGCCAAATCTGGCCCACCACTTGGTTTCATAAATAAAGTTTTATTGGTACATGGCCATGCCCATTTGTTTACATGTTGTCTATGGCTGTGTCCCCACCATGACAGCAGAGTTGGGTAACTGTGGCAGAGACCACCCTCCCCAGAAAGCCTACAAGAGTGGTTTATCTGGACTTTGACAGAGAAAGTTGGCTGACGCCTGCTCTAGTATAACCCAGAAATGGTCATCACTCCCTCTAAATCGCAAGAAAAGGCTGCTCCAACTTCCAGTGCCATCTGTTTGATGGAATTCACACAGGCAACGAGATTAAGAAGCCACTTTGTGCCTCAGGATCCCCATCTGAAAAATGTGTATAAGTGTCTTTCTTTGAAGTGCTGCCATGGGGCTTCAAGATTACACTCTTGCACATAAGACACCTACGGAAGAAACTGGCACTCAGCAGAGACCTGCTGCTTGGGGAAGCAGAGCCTGAGGCTGCGCCAGTGTGCGTGGGATCCAGTCCCAGTTTGTTCCCCTGGATTCTCATAGCCTCTCAGTTTGTGTAGAAGCCACCTCGGAGCCAGCTCCTGGGGCAGTAAATTCCTGCTTCTCACCAAGCCATTCCTAAATTGCCAAGGATGGAATCTGAGGCACAAGCACTGTGTCTGGTCTCCTAGATAAGTGTTTGGAAGCGCCTCCATCCCTCCCAGGGACCCCCTTCCTCGGAGGGCGAGACAGCCAAGTCCTCTCAGTCACCGCGCTGGTGTTGTTGCTCAATCACTAAGTCGTGTCTGACTCTTTGGGACACCATGAACTGCAGTACGCCACGCTTCTCTGTCCTTCATTATCTCCCTGAGTTTGCTCAGACTCATGTCCATTGAGTCAGTGGTGCCATCCAACCATCTCATCCTCTGTCGCTCCCTTCTCTTGTTCTCAACCTTTCCCAGCATCAGGGTCTAATCCAATGAGTCAGCTCTTTGCATCAGGTGGCCAAGGTATTGGAGCTTCAGCTTCAGCATCAGTCCTTCTGATGAATATTAGGGCTGATTTCCTTTAGGACTGACTGGTTTGATCTCCTTGCAGTCCAAGGGACTCTCAAGAGTCTTCTCCAGCACCACAGTTGGAAAGCATCAGTTCTTCAGGAAATTAAATAGATGGTCTTCTTTAGGCTTCAGAGACAAAAGAGAGCAGGACTCAGACCTCGCTTCTAACCTGCCTGGCCACTGCCCTGACCGTGAGTGCTCTGACTGTGACTGCTGTGAGTGCAAGAAGATAGGGGACATATCTTGAAATTGTTGAGCCCCTGAAGGGCCCCTGGTCAACCAGGCCCCAGGCTTACCAGAATTCCAAGCTTTATAAGACAAAACAAACAGCATTATCTTGAGACTGGGGCTTCAGTTTGCTGACAGATTGATTGATGATATCAGTTTGCATCCTGGGATTATAAGTGAGAACCCCAGAACTGCAATTTTTGAAGTCTCACCCATGGATTCGCAGCCTGGGACCTCTTCCCAACTGAGACTCCAGATGTGCTGTGTCACGGGACTTCCCAGTGCTGTTTGAGTCTGGATGTTGGTCAAAACCCAACTTGGGGATGTATCCTCTACTGTTTCTATTTCTCTTCTCTTTTAATGTTAGTATATCGAAAATAAGCTGAATAATTCTCTAGTAAATATTGGTATTATTTATTTGCATAGAATGAGTGGCTTATTTTGTTAACAAATCCTTTGAACCTGAGATGAAAGTGAAAACTTTCTGCAAAACACACATCTAAGTCCAGATGAATGGACATAGACAGTTCCGAGGTCATAAGACTCAAGGCCTTGCCTTGGACTTACTATGTGTGCACATGGAAATCTTGGCAAATGGAGATGGACTAGTTAGGGTTTGGGGCCAACAATCGCTGCCTGAAAGAAGCAAAAACCTATGGAAAGTATACAGAGTATCTCACAGGAAGGAATGAAAAATGGGAGAGCCAGGATTTGACAAGGACAGAGACAGGCTCAGTGAGGTAGACAGACAGGATTCTACGGACGACCCTCAGTGATCCTCATCCTTTTATAATCTCCCACCACCTTTTAAATGTGGGTGGGATCTGTGGATTTGATGAGATAGCACATCTATACTGACATTAGTTATTTGGCAAAATTGATTTTTGCAGATGTAATTAAGGCTACTAACCAGTGTACTCTGGGTTCATAAAAAGGGAGATTTTCCAGGTGGGCCTAATCTAATCACATGAGCTCTTTGAAAGCAGAGTTTTCTCTGGCTGGTAGGAAATCAGAGAGACTCTCTCCCAATGCAAGAAATATTTGGAGCACCATTGCGGGCTTCGGAGAAGGAGGGGTGCTCAGAGGTGAGCATGGCCCCAGCTAATGGCCAGCAGGAGGCCAGGGCACAGGGTACAGACACAGATGACTGGATTATCCCACCCACCTGAATATGCTTCACCAAGGCCTCCAGAAAAAACCCAGCCCAGCCAGCACCTGGATTCCAACCTTGTGAGATTCTAAACGGTGAATCCAGCCAAGCCTGCCTGACTCCTCTGACCTGGAGAAACATGAGATAATAAATAGATGTTAATTTGTCTTTGTTTTTTGTTCATAGATAATGATTTTCCTGCCATCTTTGATGTAACAAAATTTTTATTATTATTACATATTTATCACAGTATTTTCAAACACAGTTTGAAAAAAGAGTACCAATTTCCTATGCTGCATGACAAATGACCACAAATGTAGTGGCCTAAGTCAAAACAAACGTGTTATCTCACAGCTCCTGTGGTTCAGAAGTCCACACCTGGCCCTGAGTCTCACCTGGCTGAAGTCAAGGTCTCACCTGAGGCCTGGGTCCTCTTCCAAGCTTTACTGGTTGTTGACAGAGCTTGTAGCTGTAGGTCTGAGGCCCTCAGCTCCTGGAGGCTCCTACTGCTCCCTAACACATGGCCCGCCCCACACATAGCAGCTGGCTTCTTCAGGGTCAACTGGGTAACACCAGTGAGGCTTGAATTTCGTGACCTGTCTCTGACCTCTAGACCCAGATTCTAAGGGTTCCTGTAATTAATTCAGACCCACTCAGGATAATCTCCCTTTTGATTAACTTGAAGTCAACAGATTTAGGGACCTCAAATATTGATACATCGGCAAGATCCTTTCACCTTTGCCATTACAAAGTAACCGAATCAGTGATGGCCCAAGAACTCACAAGATACACCCACCCTCAAGGGGAGGGGATTGTACCAGGAGTGCACACCAGGGGGCGCCAGTGCCAAATTTCTTGAGCCTTTGGTCTATACCGGCGGAGAAGGCAATGGCACCCCACTCCAGTACTCTTGCCTGGAGAATCCCATGGGCGGAGGAGCCTGGTAGGCTGCAGTCCTTGGGGTAGCGAAGAGTCGGACACGACTGAGCGACTTCACTTTCACTTTTCACTTTCATGCATTGGAGAAGGAAATGGCAACCCACTCCAGTGTTCTTGCCTAGAGAATCCCAGGGATGGTGGAGCCTGGTGGGCTGCCGTCTATGGGGTCGCACAGAGTCGGACACGACTGAAGTGACTTAGCAGCAGCCGCAGTATATACTGGGAGCTTCCCTGGTGGCTCAGACGGTAAAAGTGTCTGCTTGCAGTGAGGGAGAACCAGGTTCGATCCTTGGGTGGGGAAGATCCCCTGGAGAAGGAAATGACAACCCATTTCAGTACTCTTGCCTGGAAAATTCCATGGGTGGAGGAGCCTCGTAGGCTACAGTCCATGGGGTGGCAAAGAGTCGGACACGACTGAGCAACTTCACTTTAACTTTACTATATACCAGTCTCTCTACAAACTGCTTTATCGTACTCATTTGATCCACACATCAGTCCCGTGAAGGAGGGGCTGTTTCTGTCCCCATTGTATACATGAGCAAGACGGGGCACCAAGAGGTTAAGAGACTGTGGTCACACAGATAGTGACGGGCAGAGCAAGGGTTCAGACCCCGACATCTGCCTCTCCTATTTCTCTCTGTGTCTCTGTGTTTGTGTCTCTATGTTCATGTGTATGTCTATGTGTGTCTCCTTTTCTGTGTCTCTCCCCCCCATTCTCTTTCTTACACTTACACTTACACACACACACACACACACTCAACACCTCTCCTCCGTCCTTTCCTTCCCCCACCTTTTGATGAATGTTGCTTTCAGAGAGTAGTTTGGAAGGATGTGAAGGGATGAGGATGTTTAATTAGGAAAGGGGCTAGGGAGCTTGTAAAGCCAGATCTTATTAATTTGCTCCCGATTATTGAGCACGCACAGTGTTCCAGGTGCAGTGCTAAGCTAAGCACGTTATGTGCATCATCGCAGTCATCCTCCCAGCAAGCCCAGTTGCTAGTATATCCATTTGACTGACAAGGAAAGGGAGGCTCAGAGAGCTTCAGCTGTTTGCCCAGGGTTACACGGTAAGTGACCAGATCAGGATGCCCGCCTCACATCAGCCCAGCCAGCTGCTAGCTTTCCCCTGCTCCCTACCTCCCTTCCGCTGCCTGAAATCTCTGCTCACCTAGAAGGGGAGAAAGAGATAACAGAAGGCCCTGCCTCTCCCTCTCTCTCCCTGCCTCCCAGTCCCACAGCTCTCTTGCTGTTTTGCATTCGTGACAACATCAATCTTGTTCCAACCCCAAAGCCCATGAGCCCCCCCGGGCTGGCAGTCTCTGAGTCACTGCACACTGGCAGACGATGCTAAACTAATTTCCCAGCATCTTTGGGAGGATTTGGTTTCTGTCTCCCCAGCTAAGAGCCACGCAGACGGTGACAGCAGGCTGGCAGGACCCAGGGGCTCCCTGCCTGGTCTGGGAGAGCCCAGACTGAGATGTGATAAAATCCTGATTAGCAAAGTGGCTGGGGCTGAAAAGGGTTAGCCTGAACTGGATTAAGCGATGGGACATTCCGTGCCAAAGCACAGGGATGGTGCTAAAATGTCCCTAGAAATCTAACCAGGTAGAGAAAATTGTCATTATTTTTTTATACTGATTTACAGGGTTCTTACCATGCCGACAGATGATTTAATCTGCATTACAAATTTACAAGGTAGGCATTATTTATTATAGCATTTTACACATGAGGAAACTGAGGCATGGAGCTCTAGTCACTTGCTCAAAGCCACAAACCTGGCAGGTGATGGAGCCGGATTTTTAATCCTGACCACCTGCCTCAATAGATATCATTAGCCTAAGGTGTCCACATGTCTGGGTCCAGCCCTGACGATAGCACCTATAGAAGGAAAATGACCAAGTTGAGAAAAAAAGCCAGCCTGGTATTTCCCAAAGCCTTTAAGAGCTACCCAACAAAAAGACTTTCTATTTCAGACTGTGACTAGGGTTAAAGAGGCTTCAGAATCACAGCAGTTTCCTAAATAGAGATGACAGCTAAAATGTAGCTCTCTAGTGAGTCAGGAGGGACTGAGCAACCGCCTGAAGAGCGAATCCATTCTTAGTGGCAGCTCTTTTTCTTCTTCATTTGCTTTCACTCTCTCTGCATCACAAATGGGATACAGATTTTAGGGGCAAGTTCTCTAGGAAAGAAAACTGGTTAAAATGGAAAGGTTTTTCCCAAAAAAAATCCCTGATTTAAAGATCCCTTTTCCCTAAGAAAAATAAATGAATATATCACTCCAAAAAAAGGTCAGTGACTGTCAATATCTTTCTCTGTCTGGAATTGGCTTTGAACTGGTCCCCAAGTGGGTAGTGATGCTGGGTTTCAACCCAGGCCCAGCCATCTTCCTGCTGCCCCTGCAGGGCTCAAGGTGCTACTTTTCATTAGTTAATTCCATCAACAGAGGCAGTATGGGGTGAGGAGGCAGAGCAGGGGAACAAGTTCAAATCCCTACTTTCCCACTGCCTCTGGCCTTGAGCACTTACCTCCCTGAACTTCAGTTTCCTTGCCTGAAAAAAGGACAGTAATGATGACTACCTTGCTGACTGTTTGACTGTTCAGAATAGATAGATAGATAAACATGATAGAGATATAAATGTCCCCTCACCTGAGCTTCCCAGGCAGCTCTGTGATAAAGAATCCGCCTGCAATGCAGGAGTCACAGGTTCGATCCCTGGGTCAGGAAGATCCCCCGGAGAAGGAAATGACAACCCACTCCAGTATTCTTGCCTGGAGAATCCCGTGGACAGAGGAGCCCGGTGGGGTCACAAAGAGTCGGACACTGACTAAAACAAACAAGCAAGCAACGTGTAGATAAAGGCACACGTTCAGCCCTCAATCCATGACAGTGGCAGAAGTGACCCAGCAGTAATTGTTGCAGTTATCCTGTTGGCTAAGTACACAGACTTCAGATCTCATCTGGGTTCAAGCTGTCTAGTCCTCTACATTCTTTAGTAAATGCCAAAACGTCATCTGTAAAGTGAAGATGCTAATAATACCCACATATTAATTACTTAAAATATATAAAGGCTTCAGACACCAGTGCAAACTAAGTGCTCATAATATTACTTAAAATCATGGCAGCAGAGAGATTCCATGTCCATTTCAACCTTGAACTTGACTTTGGCAGATGGATATTAAGATTCTGCCAAATGGATTCATTTTAACCAAAATCTTATTACAACATAACAATTAGTAATAGAGTGGATTTTATACATGATTCAGTGGCATTTAGTATAAAATGGCAAAATTTATGTTACGTGTATTTTGCTGTGCTGCATTCAGTCGTGTCTGACTCTGTGACCCCCATAGACTGTAGCCTGCCAAGCTCCTCTGTCTGTGGAATTTTCCAAGCAAGAAGACTGGAGTGGGTTGCCATTTCCTACTCCAGATGTATATTTTAACATAACTTTTTTTTTCATTTATTTTTATTAGTTGGAGGCTAATTACTTTACAATCTTGTAGGGGTTTTTGCCATACATTGACATGAATCAGCCATGGATTTACATGTGTTTACCACAACTTTAAAAAGTATCCTACCCATTCATTTGTTCATCCTAGCAATGTCACAAAGTCTGGACTATTTTGGATAGATGTTGAGTGATCTCTGAGTTATGTGGTGGTTTAGTCGCTAAGTCGTGTCCGATTCTTAGGCAGCCTGCACCCTGCCAGGCTCCTCTGTTCATGGGTTCCTCCAGGCAAGAATACTGGAATGGGCTGCCATTTCCTTCTCCAGGGGATCTTCCCGAGCCAGGAATCGAACTCAGGTCTTCTGCATTGCAGGTAGATGCTTTACCGACTGAGCTATAAGGGAAGCACCACTCTCTGTGTTATAGTATTATTTTATTCAGAGAATACTGCTGACCATACAGTGGTATTTGAACAAGTGGAACTGTTCCCGCTGCTTGAGGGCAGTTATCCCAGCCTGAGGTCTTGTGAACATGCCTTCCTGACTGACAGTGGGATCATAAGTAAGGGCAGCCCAGGAGAGCGTGGCTCTGTTCAGATCTAGGGCCAGCCACAAAAGGCATGACTGTTCACAGAACCCTCCAAGCATCATTGCAACCGTGTTTCACAGCCATAGGAGTAGCCCTTTAGAAGCCACTTGAGTCCATTTTTAAGGGACTTCTCTGTGGTTCACATTGTACCATCAATTTGTAAAGTTAAACACGCCTCCCCTAAAATATCAGACTGGAAAAGATATGACAGGCACCAGTTTGAAATCCAGTTTATTTAAAACCCAGTTATCCGAAATGACTGAAACAACAACTTTGGAAGAAGGCAACTTGTCCCGTGTGCCTTCTCTTCTGGTTAAGAACTGCCCCATGGCTTTTAGAGCCGAGGACCCCAAACCTCAGAGGTCTGAAAGTTGACCACTGCAGGCAAAAGCCAGGTGCCCTCTGCTCATCTTACCTGGCCTTACATTTTGGCAAGGTTTCTGCTCAGGGAAGCACTAGTGGTCCACAAGCCTGCAGCACTCATGTGGTAGTACAGGGGTCCCCAACCTCTGAGATCTCATTCCTGATGATCTGAGGTGGAGCTGATATAACAGTAATAGAAATAAAGCACACAAAAAATATAATGCATTCAAATCAGCTTGAAACCAACCCCCCGCCCCCCGACTCTGGTCTGTGGAAAAATTGTCTTCCACGACATCGGTTCCTGGTGCCAAAAATGTTGGAGACTGCTACAGTAGCAGAAAGGGACCAAACATACCCAGTGGTCCTCCTGACATTCCCAAAGCCCTGCTGGAGCGCATATGGCCTGCAGCTGCTTTGAATCCGATAGTAGCTTTCAGTGCAAAAGCTGGACTCTGAGGTGTACACAGGCAAATCTTAAAATCATTTAAATTTTTTAAAGCTTATAGACAGCAAAGAACTGTGTCTGTGATTGTCTGAGATTTTGTTTAGTTTTTATTTTCAGAGCTAATCACAGGATTTATTCCTTCCACATGGAGAAGGCCAAATCCCAGCTGAGCTGTATTGATCCTTCTCATGCTTCTGGATCACATCCTCTTTGGATAATTGGCATCAGCAAGCTCCATAAATTCCAGCCTCTTTTCCTGGGAGGTTGGGGAGCCTGTCTCAGAAATACACAGCAGTAAAAATACTTTCTTGATTCTGTGGGGAATGTAGCCAGGCTTCTGGTTCTCCGTGAGATATAAATGTTAGGCCTCATCAGGCCACCTCACTTCAAACTCTCGTTCTCAGCATCTCTGGGAACAGCAGGGGCCTCCCACGAGCAAAGAAGCTATATTCTCATGTGGAACCCAACATGTCTACAAGTAGAAGTAGCTTGAGATATTGATATTTTAAGTGCATCACAGATAATTCTAACCTGTATATAACCAAGTCTTCCTGGATCAAACTTCTCTTTAATACCAGTGTCAGCTACAATGCTTTTATCTGGAAGCATTAAAGCTTGCAGAAACCCCATTTCCACTGACCTAAAGAATGTTAAGTGTATAATCTAATATAAAAACATGAAATCACAAACAAGGCAAGAATGCTTATTCTCACTATTTTTATTCAACATTGTCCTGGCAGTCCCACCCATTGCAACAAAACAAGAAAAAGAAATAGAAGCATACAAATTATAAAGTAAGAAGTAAAACTGTGTCTATTTGCAGATGACATGATCATTTACATAGAAAAGCCTAAAGAATCTATAAAACAACTGCTAGAACTAATAAGTGAGTTTATCAAGGCTGCAGAATCCAAGATACATAAAATAATCATATAACAAGATGCCTCAAGAAGGGAGGGGTCCCAGTGGCTCAACAATATCATCAAAGACCCAAGTTCTTTTTTGCATTCCACATTGTCAAATATAACATTGATCTTCATGATTGCAAGATGGCTGACACAGCTCCAAACATCACATCCCCCCAAAGCAATATCCAAAGACCAGAGCAAGAAAAAAACATGGTTCTTCCTTGTGTCTGTTTATGAGATGAGAAAACTTTGACAGAGCCCTGCTGCCCCCAGACTTTCCTTCATTAGCCAGAATGATGTCACATGCCCATTTATGAACCAGTTGCTGGCCATGGAAGCAGAATTACCATGAATGGCTTGAAATATTCAGGGTTCACACTCCCTATTCAGTGAGGTGGAGGAGAGGGACTGTATTCCTTAAAGGTCATGGCCACAGGATATCCAACAAAACCAGAAATTGACTGATGAATAAAAAAAGAAAAGTAGCTATCAGGTAAGGGATCAACAGTATCTGCCACGATATCCCACACAATTTCCAGGAATGAAGCCGTTGGGCAGCTCCAAGATGGTCATTAATGAAATTTTAGCTTCTAAAAGCTAAATGCCCCATCAATGTGGGCATTGATGTCTGTTTCTTGGGGTGACCTCCACACCCTTTCTGAATTTCACCTCAATTTCAACTCAACCAGCAAAATCTTTCAGCTCTATGTTCCTAACTGATAAAAAATTCTTCCATTCATAAGTACATTTTTAACTTTTCGAGGCAATTTCCCATCCTTTGTATTATTCTTACCACACAATCAACCCCAAGAAGCAGCAGCAGATTAAATAATGTCCTGAGACATCACTTTGCAGACAAAGGTATAATCCGCATAGTCAAAGCTATGGTTTTTCCAGTAGTCGTGTACGGATATGAGAGTTGGACCATAAAGAAGGATGACAGATGAAGAACTCATGCTTTCGAACTGTGGTATTGGAGAAGACTCTTGAGAGTCCCTTGGACTGCAAGGAGATCAAACAGTCAATCCTAAAGGAAATCAGTCCTGAATATTCATTGGAAGAACTGATGATGAAGCTGAAGCTTCAGTACTCTGGCCACCTGATGTGAAGAGCCAACTCACTGGAAAAGACCCTGATGCTGGGAAAGATTGAAGGCAAGAGGAGAAGGGGGTGACAGAGGGTGAGATGGTTGGATGGCATCACCGACTCAACGGACATGAGTTTGGGCAAACTCTGGCAAATGGTGAAGGACAGGGGAGCCTGGTGCGCTACAGTCCAGACGGTCACAAAGAGTCGGACATGACTAAGCAACTGAACAACAACAAAAAGTCACCAGAAACAAAAAACACCATATATTGATGACCTCCAATCCCAGGATCTGCTAGGCACTTTGCATGTGTTGTCTCGTCTTTGTCAGCCTCCCTGTCCCTCACCAACTCCGGGAGTTTGCCCGAGTTCATCTAATTTTCACTGGAAAATAATGAGGTACGTTTTATTACTATTCCCATTTTATAAAGGAGGACTAAGGCACAGAGAAGTTAGGTAACTTATTTATAGTCACACAGCTAGTAAATGGCAGAGCCAGGACAGGGGTCTACCTGAGCCCCTAATCCCATCTTCTTTAACTTCTAAATTAGATTTTTTTTTTTTCTTTTTAAATCATCTGGTCCCAAATGCCTGTGCTCAGCTTGACTTTTTTAGAGATTAACTTATCCAATAATCCCCTTGAAGTTTCTACCCATGTCATCACAGATAAGAAAAGTGTTGAAAAAAAAAAAAAAGTGTTGAAAGGCAGAAACCCCAACCCCCACTCCACCCCACCATCCTCACAACCTGCAACTCATCCACAGGCCTCCACACATCCTACACGATCTCGGCCCTGTACCATTTGCTTCAACTTACCTTTCACTCGCAAAGAATAAATTCTGGACCTTCTTGACTTCCAGCTCTGAGACTAATATTTCTTCTCTCCAGCTGCACATCACTCCCTGAATCCAGCTCTTTTTTTTCTATTGAAGTATAGTTGACTTGTTGTTGTTGTGTCCGACTCTTTGCAACCCAATGGACAGCAATACATCAGGCCTCCCTGTTCCTCACCATCTCCCGGAATTTGCCCAAGTTCATGTTCATTGCAGCAGTGATGCCGTCCAGCCATCTCATCCTCTGATGCCCTCTTTTCCTTCTGCCCTCAATCTTTCCCAGCATCAGGGACTTTCCAAATGAGTCATCTGTTGGCATCAGATGACCAAAATACTGGAGCTTCAGCTTCAGTATCAGTCCTTCCAGTGAATATTCACTTATTCACTCCTTCAATTCCTTAAGGGAGATTAATAATCTCCCTTAAGATTGACTGGTTTGATCTCCTTGCTGTCCAAGGGACTCTCAGGAGTCACCTCCAGCATCACAGTTCAAAGGCATCAATTCTTTGGCATTCTGCCTTCTTTACAGTCCAGCTCTCAAAACTGTATATGATCACTGGGAAGACCATAGCCTTGACTATCAGACCTTTGTCAGCAGGGTAATGTCTCTGCTTTTCAACACACTGTCTAAGTTTGTCATTGCTTTCCTACCAAGAAGCAATTGCCTTCTGAGTTCATGACTGCAGTCACCGTCTGCAGTGATTTTGGAGTCCAAGAAGAGGAAACCTGTCACTACTTCCATCTTTTCCCCTTTATTTGCCATGCTGTAATGGGGCTGGATGCCATGATCTTAGTTTTTTTAATAGTCGTAAGCCAGCTCTTTCACTCTCCTCCTTGACCCTCATCAAGAGGGTTGACTTAACAATGTGTTAATTTCTGCTATACAGAAAAGTGATTCAGTTATACATTCTTTTTTAATATTCTTCTCCATTATGGTTTACCATAGGATATTGAATATACATCCCTCTGCTATACAGTAGGACCTTGTTGTTTATCCATTCTGTATCTAATGGCTTACATCTGCTAACCCCAACCCCTCATTCTATCTGTCCCCAAAGCATCTCCCCCATGGCAACCACAAGTCTGGTTTCTATGTCTGTGAGTCTGCTGCTGTTTTGTAGATAGGTTCATTTGTGTCATACTCTGGATTTCACAAATAAGTGATATCATATAGTATCTGTCTTTCTCTTTCTGACTCACTTCACTTAGTATGATATTCTCTGGGTCCATCTGTATTACACCAAATGGTGTTATTTCATTCTTTCTATGGCTGAGTAGTACTCCATTGTCTGTATGTACCATCTTCTTTATCCGTTCATCTGTTGGTGCACATTTAGGTTGTCTGCATATCTTGGCTATCATGAAAAGTGCTGCTATGAATTTAGGGGTTTATATATCTTTCCAAGTTGGAGTTTTGTCTAAATATATGCCCAGGAATGAGATTGCTGATCATAGGGGAATTCTACTTTTAGTTTTCTGAGGAACCACCATACTGTTTTATATCACGGCTGCCCCAACGTGCATTTCACACCTTCTCTATCTTTTCTTATTTGTAGACTTTTTAATGATGGCCATCCTGACCAGTGTGAGGTGGTACCTCATTACAGTTTTGATTGCATTCCTCTACTAATTAGTGATGTTGAGCATCTTTTCATGTGCCTCTTGGCCATCTGGATTTCTTCTTTGGAAAAAGTGTGTGTTTAGATCTTCTGGCCACTGTTTGATTGGGTTGTTTGTTCTTTGGCTGTTGAGTTATATGAGCGGTTTGTATATTTTGGAAATTAAGCCCTTGTCATGTACCCAATTCTTGATGTACTTTTTCTGGCCAGCACTCTGGGAACCTGATTGTAGTACCTACCCACCTGTGAGCAAAGAGCCTGCTTAGGTCCGCCAAACTCTGAGACCCCACTTCTAAAGGTCTGCCTCCCTGTCAGAGTGAAGAAACCAATTGTATTCATTCCATTCTTTCCTGCTCTGTGCTTAAACATTTAGCCCAGAGCTCGGAAGCTCTGGCATAGCTGGGAAAACAATGGCAGGAGGGGGAGAAGTTTTAGGTGAGCAAAGGGCTGCACATGGTCCAAATGTTTGTCCTCCTCCCCATCTGAAAATTCACTGCCAACCCAGCTCACTCCTTCTTCACTGTTCACCCAACCCCGATTCTCCCATCAGCAAGTCAAACATAACTTTTCCCGCACCCCTAAACAGACCAGAGGCCATGCCCTTGTTTCATCCACTTTTTAAATAACACTTTCTATTTTCCATTTCACTAAAAAGGATAATATAAAAATATTACTCCATGTGTTCTGCCTCCTATCTCTCCAGCACAACTTGAATTTAATTTTGCTGGCAGAAAAGGAAGAACTCTCAATATCCCTCTTGTGTCCTCTGATTTCATTATAAATTGTGAGAATTAAAGCAATGTAATTATATAATTCAGGGACATTTTCAGGAAATTGACATTAAAAGTTAATTGAAAGAAAATGTCCATTTTTTACCTATTTTGGTAAAATTTGGAGAGAATAATACCCTTTAACCAGACTTATCTGTTATCTCTAATGGATTCTAACACCATTCAGAGAGTAAATGATATCAACACGAAAAGTAGAAATGTATACTGTACAAATTTTCTCAGTATTCTAATTAAAACAAAGATAGTTCAGCAAGAAGTTTAAAGCGGTTAAAGCAAATTAGTGACTTTCACACTGGCTAGATTTAGTTCATAGACACAGTTTGTTTTGTATCAGTTCAATTCAGTTCACTCAGTCGTGTCTGACTCTTTGTGACCCCATGGACTGCAGCACGCCAGGCCTCCCTGTCCATCACCAACTCCCAGTGTTTACTCAAACTCACGACCATCGAGTCGGTGGTGCCATCCAGCCATCTCATCCTCCGTCATCCCCTTCTCCTCCTGCCTTCAATCTTTCCCAGCATCAGGGTCTTTTCCAATGAGTCAGTTCTTTGCATCAGGTGGCCAAAGTATTGGAGCTTCAGCTTCAGCATCAGTCCTTCCAATGAATATTCAGGACTGATTTCCTTTAGGATTGACTGGTTGGATCTCCTTGACTGGTTGGCTTTCCTTCTTTTGTATAGTGGAAACTTTTTTTGTCTGTGCTGCACGGCTTGTGGGGATCTTAGTTGAACCCAGGCCCATGGCAGTGAAATCACCAAGTCCTAACCACTGCACCACCAGGGAAGTCCCAGTGAAAACTTTAAAAAAATTAGTTGCTATGGTTGGAACCCTAACAGCTATTCCCAGTCCCTTTCTCTCTGGCCATATCCACTATAGAGACTGAAAAAAATCCAGGTACTTTTGTCATTTCCTGATTTGGGTTATTCTACTGTGGTTTTATATAAGAATAAACTTGCACTTGTGAAATATACTCTGAAATATGTAGCGATAAAGAGCATTCTGTTTGCACCTTATTTTTATATAACAGAAAGAGAGAATTATAAAGCAAATGTGGTAAAAAGTTAATTGGAGAATGTGGGTGAAGGGTGAATGGATGTTCTTTATATTATTCCTGCAAGTTTGCTGTGCTTGAAATTATTTCAAACTAAAGTTATCAAAAATAAGAAAAAAGTGTGAAGAAAAAGAAAGGGGAAAAGTGAGATACTCACTGTCCTAACCCACCTTGAAGTTAAATGTGGTCATGTGACCAAACTTTGGCCCAGTAATTCTAAGTCAAGAACTGCTGGGCTTTTTTGACCCTCATGAAGAGCACTGAGGGGTGCTATCCATCCTCTTCTTTACAGCTGGAATGCAGACGTGATGCTGGCACTGTGGTAGCCATTTAATGACCATGAGACAACAAGACTAAGTGTAAAAAAAGCCACTATCTACATAAAGGGAACACATTTCAACATAATATATGCCATATATGACAAACCTACAGCCAACATTATACTCAATGTTGAAAAGCTGAAAGCATTTCCACTAAGATCAGGAACAAGACAAAGATGTCTACTCTCACCACTTTTATTCAAATAGTTTTAGAAATCCTAGCTATGGCAATCACAGAAGAAAAAGAAGCAAAGGGAATCCAAATTGGAAAAGAAGAAATTAAACTGTCAGTGTTTGCAGATGACATGATACTATACATAGAAGATCCTAAAGATGCTACCAGAAAATTACTAGAAACTCATCAAAGAATTCGATGAAGTTGCAGGTTACAAAATTAACACATAGAAATCTGTTGCATTTCTATACACTAACAATGAAAGATCAGAAAGATAGAGAACTTATTTCATTAACTATTACAACAAGAAGTATAAAATACCTAGAAATAAATATACCTAAGGAGACAAAGTATCTGGACTCTGAAAACTATGAGACACTGAGAAAAGAAACCGAGGAAGGCACAAATAGATGGCGAGATAAACCATGATCTTGGATTGGAAGAATCAACATTGTGAAAATGACTATACTATCCAGGTAATCTACAGATTTAATGCAATCCCTGTCAAATTACCAATGGCATTTTTCACATAACTAAACCAAGAGACTCTCAAAATTTGTATAGAAACACAGAAGACCCCAAATAGCCAAAGCAATCTTGAGAAAGAAAAATGAACCTGGAAGAATCAGGCTTCCTGGCTTCATTCAGGCTATTCTACAAAGCTACAGTCATCAAAACAGTACTGGCACAAAAATAGAAATATAGATCAATGGGATAGAATAGAAAACCCAGAAATAAACCCATACATCTACGGTCAATTTATCTATGACAAAGGAGGCAAGACTACATGATGTTGGAAAGACAGTATCTTCAACAATGATGCTGGAAAAACTGGACAGCTAATAACATATACAAAAGTAAGCTCAAAATGGATTAAAGACCTAAATGTGAGACCGGACACTAAAACTCCTAGAGGAAAACAGACAGAACACTCTCTGACATAAATCACAAAATCTTTTTTGACCTATCTCCCAGAATAATGGAAATAAAACCAAAAATAAACAAATGGGATCTACTTAAAGTTTTTGTAAGCAAAAGAAACAATAAACAAAATGAAAAGACAACTCACAGACTGAGAGAAAATATTTGCAAATGATGTGACCAAGAAGGGATTAGTCTCCAAAATTTACAAACAGCTCATGACGCTTAATGGCATCAAAACAAACCACCCAATCGAAAAATGGGCAGAAGACCTAAATACACATTTCTCCAAAAAGACATACAGATGGCCAAGAGGCACATGAAAAGATGGTCAACATCACTAATTATCAGAGATATGTAAATCAAAACTACAATGAGCTATCACCTCACACCAGTCAAAATGGCTATCATCCAAAAATCAACAAACACTAGATGCTGGAGAGGGTGTGGAGAGAAGGGAACCCTCCTACACTGTTGGTGGGAATGTAAGTTTATACAGCCACTATGGAGAACAGTATGGAGGTTTCTTAAAAAAGTAAAAATAGAGCTAAGATATGATCCTGCAATCCCACTCCTGGGCATATATCTGGAGAAAAACATGATCCAAAAGGATCCTTGCAACCCCGTGTTCATTGCAGCACTGTTTACAATAACCAAGACATGGAAGCAGCCTAAATGTCCATCAACAGAGGAATGCATAAAGAAGATGTGGTGTGTATATATATATATATATATATATATACACAATGGACTATAACTCAGCCATGAAAAATAATAAAATAATGCCATTTGTAGCGACATGAATGGACCTAGAGAGTGTCATACTGAGTGAAGTCAGAGAAGGAAAATATCATATGACATCCTTCATTTGTGGAATCTAAAAAGAAATGATATAAATGAACTTACTTACAAAATAGAAACAGACTTAGAGAATGAATTCATGGTTGCCAGGGGGGAAGGAAAAGGAGAAAGGGTAGTTAGAGAGTTTGGGGTGGACATGTACACACTGCAGTATTTAAAATGAATAACCAACAAGGACCTACTGCATAGCACATGAGACTCTGCTCAATGCTACGTGGCAGCCTGGACAAGAGGAGAATTTGGGGGAGAATGGATACGTGTATACATATGGCTGAGTCCCTTGGCTGTTCACCTGAAACTATCACAACATTGTTAATCAGCTATACCCCAATAGAAAATAAAAAGTCTAAAAAAAAAAAAAGTCAGTATCTGAAGGATGTGTGGATATAGAGAGAGAGCCTGGTCCTTGACTACACTGAGAAAATAATGAGTTATGTCAGTATAAATACTCATGGTCTCTGGTTTTAAGCTATGTATAGCAACTTGCAGCCAAAAGCATTCCTAATACAGTTGCTGAGCTCAACTCTGTTTATTTAAACTTCCCAAATAAGTCCTCGTGCTGTGCTGTGCTTAATCACTCAGTCGTGTCCGACTCTTTGTGACACCATAGATTATACCCCTCCAGGTTCCTCTGTCCATGGGGATTCTCCAGGCAAGAGTACTGGAGTGGGTTACCATGCCCTCCTCCAGGGGATTTCCCCAACCCAAGGATCAAACCCAGGTTTCCCGCATTGCAGGCAGATTCTTTAGCGTCTGAGCCACCAGGGAAGCCCAAGAATACTGGAGTGGGTAGCCTATCCCTTCTCCAGGGTTATTTCCTGACCCAGAAGTCGAACCACGGTCTCCTGCATTGCAGGCAGATTCCATACCAGCTGAGCTACCAGGGAAGCCCCTAAATAACTCCTTACCCCCTTTCAAAAGTATTAGAAAAGGGCAAATATTCTCTCTCAGTTCCCTGAAGGCCAGGGTTGGGGGGACATGCAAACCAGGTGTTGCCAGTTAAAGTTCACACCCAGCATTCTGAACACAGGGGCAACTGGAAGATGCCAAAGGCAAGGGGATTGATTAGGGGGACATTGTTCAACGTCCTGTGGCCACAGTGCCAATGTTAGCTTTTTACCGGCCTGCTCTCTCGACATGATCTGGCTGAGTTCTTAGCTGCTGGACCCCTGTGGATGTTCCCCATCTTCTGAGTCCAGTTCCCCACCTCACAGTTAATTTTCTGAGCCACCTGATAAACCTTTTCCATAAACCCTTTTTCTGCTAATCCACCCTTAGAAGATTCAGTTAGCAGTTGGTAACCCTGATGGTATAACTGCACACATCTAAAAATCAGAAAATTCACATCAAAATCCACATTACTGATTTGTCTTGAAAAATCAGAAGATTATATGGCAACAGAGCTAGATAGCAGGAAACAAGCTTTCTTTAAACGGTATATTGTGGTTACCTAAGTAGCACTTGGGCTTGTTCTTCCAGTTTTAGCTATCCATATTAAATGTTTCCTTTAAAACTTTTCTTCATTTACATCTTATCAGAAATACTCAGCACTTTAACATCCAGCTAACCCACTTTAATTGTGTAAAAAATTTTCTGAAGTAAGTCAGATCTGGTAACTGCACGTAGTAGGTACCAATAAAAATATCTTAAATGGATGAATAAATGAATATAAAGAATGATCACAGCATCTGGAGGTGGCTCATCTGGAGAAAATAACATGAAGTCTGTAAATAACCAAAGAGATATTAGATGAAAGAAGAATATGTGTGTTTTGGATTGACCCAAAAGTCAGAACTCGGATGACAGTGTGGAATTTACACAAAAGCAAATTTCCATTTAGACTAAGAAAAACTGCAAATAATTTGATCTGCTCATCATGGAAGGGGCTGACTGCTGAAGCACAAACTAAAAGCTCGTGACTGAGGATATTCATGTTAAGGGATGTAGGAACGTCTGCGCTCTGTGAATGATGCAGAGGAGTCACCTGAGAATCTTGTTTCTCTACGGGCTGTGACTCAATTGTTCTGGAGAGAGGCCTGAGGGCCTGTAATTTTTAACAAGTTCTCAGGGAAGGTTGGTGTTCCTGGAGCATAGATCACACTTTGAGTATCCAGCGATTCCATCATCTCTGAGCCCGCTTAGGGCTATGACATTCTGTGAACCCACTGTGGATGTCTCTAAGCTCTAAACCTATAGGATCCATATCTGCCCCATCTTTGGTTTTTGTCCCCAATACCTATGACACCTGGCACATAGTTGGTGCTCAAAATACAGTGTTATTGAAGAATCAGTCAGTTCAGTCACTCAGTCGTGTCTGACTCTCTGTGACCCCATGGACTGCAGTACTCCAGGCTTCCCTGTCCATCACCAACTCCCAGAGCTTGCTCAGACTCAAGTCCATAGAGTCGGTGAGGCCGTCCAATGAATCCTATTCAGTAACAAAAAACTGAGTGACAGAGGCCAGTCTCCAATGATCACCTCCGAAGTGTGAGTGAAAATCGCTCAGTTGTGTCTGACTCTGCGACCCCACAGACTGTAGCCCGCCAGGCTCCTCTGTCCATGGGATTCTCCAGGCAAGAATACTGGAGGGGATAGCTATTTCCTTCTCCAGGGGATCTTCCCAACCCAAGGGCTGAACCCAGGTCTCCATATAGATGACCACACCTATATGACATTTTTGAGAAGATAAATCTGTATCCGACACAGAGCATGTCGGTGTTTACCAAGAGTTGGGGTGGGAAAATACGTAATTATAAAAGAAAAACACAGTGGGGGTTTTGGGGCTGATGAAACAGTTCTGTATTTTGATTGTGATGATGGTTACAGAAATCTATACATGGGTGAAAATTCATAGATCTGCACACCAAAAAGTCAATTTTAATGTATGATGATTTTTAATAAAATAAATATTTTTAAAATAACAATTATTATTGAAAACAGATATTTTCTGAGTCACATTAATTGAATACCTACTCTGAGCCAACCCAGAGCCAGATACTGAGGACTTAAAGACGAGTAAGACCAGCCCCTCACCTCCATCCTGTCTCCTTATTAAAACTGCTCGGTGAAAATAATTATCCAAGAATCATAAGTGACAAATGGAGGTGTAGAAACCATCTCAGTCTTCATCAGCTTGTAATCACCATTGTTTATGCTGGGAATTAAGATGAGTACTAATTACATTCTGTGCTTTTGATGGGCTTGGAAAAAATTCCAGGAATGATGCTCAAATTGCCTTACTTATTAGCCTGTCCGCACTTAACAAGTCCACGTGTTTGCCTCCAGACTTAACCTTGTAGACTGTCAAATCCATCCAAGAGGAAAGCCAATTTGCATAATCTAGTAGCTGCCAAATGACGGATGAAATAGATCCAGCCCAGAGCAGAGGGAATGTAGACTTAGGACTTGTAAAAATTCAAACAGTACAGAAATCTAAAATGTACAGAGAGCTATTGCTGACAGTTTGGAACACATTCCTCCAGCGGTTTTTTCCCTATGCACATAGTAACATATGCCTATAAATTATTTCTTTGACAACAATGTGATCATACTGAATAAACTGTTATACAGATTGTTTTCACTTAACAATATGGATGTTTTCCACCTTAGTAATAGCCTTTTCTCTTTTTTTGACAAGGGCTGCACTAATAGCATATTGTTGAAGTGCACCATAATGTATTAACTTAGTCCCTTATTGATAGATATTTGCATTACTTCCAGTTTCAGTGTTACAAACTCAGGATGGGCTAGTTTAGGTAAACTATAATGAACATTTCAAGCCTCAGTAGCTGAGAAAGTTTTATTTCCTGCATCTGGTCCCATCACTTCATGGCTAGTAGATGGGGGGAAAATGGAAACAGTAGGAGACTTTATTTTCTTGGGCTCCAAAATCACTGCAGATGGTAACTGCAGGCTTGAAATTAAAAGACACTTGCTTCTTGGAAGAAAAGCTATGATAAACCTAGACAGCATATTAAAAAGCAGAGACATCATTTTGCCAACAAAGAGCTATATAGTCAAAGCTATGGTTTTTACAGTAGTCATGTATGGGTATAAGAGCTGGACCATAAAGAAGGCTGAGCACCAAAGACTGCATACTTTTCGAACTGTGGTGCTGGAGAAGACTCTTGAAAGTCCCTTGGACAGCAGGAGATCAAACTAGTCAATCCTAAAGGAAATCAACCCTAAATGTTCATTGGAAGGACTGTTGCTGAAGCTGAAGCTCCAATAGTTTGGCCACCTGATGCAAAGAGCCAACTCATTAGAAAAGGCCCTGATGCTGGGAAAGATTGAGGGCAGGAGGAGAAGGGAGTGACAGAGGATGAGATGGTTGGGTAGCATCACTGAGACCCAGTGGACGTGAGTTTGAGCAAACTCCAGGAGATAGTGAAGGACGGGGAAGCCTGGCGTGCCACAGTCCGTGGGATCACAAAGAGCTGGACACAACTTAGCAACTGAACAACACCAACATGATACGTTTCCACCCTTGGTCAGCTGGGGCTCTGCCCTCTGTCATGCCCACTCCCAGAGCCAGGCTGCTGGAGTTGCCACTATCTGCAATTAGGAGGAGAGTGTGGCATAAAGGAAAGGGAGGGTGACAAGACACACAAAGGCTTAAACCTTCTGCCTGAAAGTGACACGTGTAACCTGTTCACATTTTTGATTCAAACAAGTCACCTGAGCTTGCCTGAGTTCAAATGACAGGGAAGTATAATTCTCCCACAAAAGAAGGGGAACCAAACTTTGGCAAAGAGTCAGTCTACCAATGAACTTCCTCTCACATGCATCTTTATCTTCTTGGAGGAATTTCTCAATAGGATAAACTTCCATGAGTAGAATCACTGATCCTAACAAAGACACCCCACAATGTGTCAACCTGAACTGAACAATGAAGTGAATGGATGGCCTTGGTGAAAGTCAAGGCTCGCATTGTTGAGTGGGAGAGTACAGATATCAGCAGAGAAGGCTGGACTGATCCATGTGGTGATGCATTTGCCTTGGAGACCTCAATAGGAATGCGTGTTTAGCTTAATATACATTCAGATGGTTCCATATAGAAATATTTACTGTTATGTGCAAAAACACAAGTTAATATACAGATACTTGTCTTTGCACTGTCCGCTGAGAGGGCTGAGAAGCAAGGATGCCTCAGTAGCAATAAGCACTTAGAGCTCTCAGATCTAGATGTTTAATACCATTCTCCAACACAAGGAGATAGGGCTCCTTAGAGAGATGGCTGATTCTAGGACAGGAACAAGAAATATGCAAGATAAGCCCAGAGCATCTTATAATGCAAGAAGTGAGGAAGCGCTCCAATGAAAAACCACAAAGCAGGATGTCAAGGGGACACAGGAGCCAACTGAAAGAGCGGCAGTGGCCAAAGCTGGAATAATTTGAGCACCAAAATAAAGTATTGGATTACAACCTTAAGTTAAAAAATTTAAAACTCATGAGAGTCCATGTTGATATGAATAAATGGTTAAATAAATAAGGAGCATGGACAAGAGATTCTCTCAAGCAAGCGAATTCTGAATAATTTATACAGATGCTCTGACTTCCAGGAGTTAGAGTATAAGGTAGACTTTTTAAGTGTGGGCTACCTATAGTGACTTCCTTCCAAAGAGCACCCTTACAGTGGAGAAGCCGAACACATACCACCCAGCCAGGTGATGAAGGCCAGAAGCACAGTGAGAAGCATGGGGATGCTACGCACCCATGGTGTGATGTGGTGAGAAAAACCCACCCACGTGGCCTTCCTCCTGAAACCCATAACCCACAGTATAATTATGAGAAAAACTTAAGACAAACAAGTTCAGTGACCTTCTCTAAAATACCTGTCTAGTACTCCTCAAAACTGTTAAGGTCATCAAAAACAAGGAAAATCTGAGAAATTGTCATTGCCAAGAGAAACTTATATGGTATGTCTGGATGACATCCAGCAATATAACATGGTATTTCTGGATGAGCTCCTGGAACAGAAGTATGACCTTAGGTTAAAAACTAAAAACACTTGAATAAAGTATGAACTCCAGTTAATAATAATTCATCAATACTGGTTTATTATGAAGGTAAGGTGTTAATAATAGGGGGATTTAGGTGTGGGATATATAAGAACTCTCTATACTATCTTTGCAATTTGTCTATAAAACTATTCTACAAAAAATGTTCATGTTTTAAAAGAAAAAAAATGGAAAGAGGTGTTACTCAGGGGCCCAAACAAGTTAAGCTGGCATTCAGAGAAAATATCCAGTTTTAAATGGAGACAGGACAATGGGTAATATAATTAGGTAGTCAATTGAGTAAGGGTGAATCCAAGTCTTAAAGACAGCAGGGCTATCGATTCTGCAGCTTATTGAGAAACCAGCTGCCCAGGTGTGTTTTTCTATGTTCCAGGATCCTAGCCTGATTGGCTGCCTGGTAGGGTTGCCAGATTAAGCAAGAAAACCTCAAGACACTCAGGTGAGTTTGAATTTCAAATATATAATGAATAGCTTTGTAGTATACCCCATAGATGATTTGGGACATAGTTGTGCTAGAAGATTGCTGTCTATCTGAAATTTGGGTTAAACAAGCATCCTGTATTTTAGCTGGCAACCCTGTGCCTGGGCTTCACTCAAAAACCCACTGGACAGTAGTATTTCCATGAGTATTTCTTGGAAACTTCATACACTTTTTTTGAATCACTAGAAAAATTAATCAAGAAGTTGGGGGAGACGGAGAAAGCATTGTAATTCTCCGTGACAATTAAAACTTAACAAGCCATCTGGTGACATAAGTGGTTTGAAGGTATTCTCTGATGTCAAAAGTTTGCTTGATCATGATTCACTAAGCTAGTCTTTTGTGTGTGGCTTCCAGTGTCTGTTTCATTTGTAATAAAAATTTACAGCCAAAAAATGTTTAAAGAGAAAGGAGAGGGATTTAAGAAACATAATAGTTGAATGCAAACTGTCACCCTTGTTTAGAGTCAGATTTTAACAAACCAACTGTAAAATATAAGAACCATTGAATTATTCCATCTAAATGAGCGAACTTCACGGTATACAGATCTTTCTTTTACAGTTTTAAAGGTTACATTCCATTTACAGTTATTACAAAATATTGGCTCTTTCCCCGTGTTGTAAACCGCATCCCTGTAGCCTACCTTATGCCCAGGAGTTTGTAACTTTCACTACCCCACCCCTATATTGCCCCCCATAGATTATATCTTGATACAGTAGTTTTAGAAATCCAAAGTAAAAGGAAAAAAAAATCAGTGTTCTAGTAATCAATCTAATTATTTTGGAATTTACTCTTATTATCTGAAAAAAAAACAGACTTTTAAATAAGTAACTCATTTGTGTGGGGCAAATACCTCACAGAACAGAAGAGGAAACATTATCTCCCACCAAATGTCCAGCACCTATTGCTTTTCTCATGGAAAGTATTTATCTCATCTCTCCTCTTGCTTCCCTATTTCTTTTCAGACCGATACCTTGGGCATGGCTTTGGTTCAAACAATGTTTAATTCCCAAGAAAAGAAATACAAGGAACTGATGAGTGGCTGCCTCTGGGGAACTATAGGACTGCTTTCTTTTAAATATCTCTCTATTAACCTGGGAAAAAGTTGGTTTTGTTTTCTTGTTTGTTTGTTTTTAATTAACGACCACCTCTAACTCCCCAGATCAAGATTTTCTCAACAGTTGCTAGTTCCTTTCTGTCAATTAGCTTATGAGGAGGAAGTCTTAAATGCTAACTCTGCCAAGTTATTAAATGCATTGTGCCTCAGTTTTCTTATCTGTAAAATGGGGATGTTAAGAAGATCACTACCACACGTAGACTTTCTGTGACTTAATGAGATAGTCAATGCCAAAGGAAATCCACCCTGAATATTCATTGGAAGGACTGATGCTGATGCTGAAGCTCCAATACTTTGGCCACTGGATGCTAAGAGCCAACTCACTGGGAAAGACCCTGATGCTGGGAAAGATTGAAGGCAGGAGGAGAAGGGGGTGACAGAGGATGAGATGGTTGGATGGCATCATCGACCCAATGAACATGAATTTGTACAAACTCTGGGAGATGGTGAAGGACAGGGAAGCCTGGTGTGCTGCAGCTCATGGAGTCTCAAAGAGTTGGACACAACTTAGCCGCCAAACAACAGCAATGGGGTAGAGCTGAGAACTGTGTCTGGCACGGGATAAGCCATTCTCATCACTGTCTTTACTAAATGGACTCCTTCCTGCATTTGGGAAAGATGAGGCAGGTTCCCTGGGGCCAAAAAAAAAAAAGTGTTGTACAGCTCAGATATTTACTAGTTTTGTGATACTGAGGAAACATTTCATTTCTCTGAGTCTAAAAATGTATGTGCAGTGTTGGACATGAAGTGGATATTCAACAAGTATGGCATGAGAAATGTCCTGGAGCATTGCATGGTAAGAATCAGAGGGCTCAGTAAGCTATTGATGCCACCCAACAGAGCTATTGCTATTGGTCTTGAGACAAACTATAAATGATGGGGAAAACAGAGACTAAATAGGCAAGTGTGAGCCACTTGGGATGGTCCAACTGCAAGTTTGCAGAAAGCCAGCTGCCAGTGGCTTAAACAGAGGAAATCAAGTGACAGAGAGAATCCAAAGCCAGTTAGTTCAGGGCTCAACAAAGCCATCAAATCCTTCCATCTTTCTGCTCTGCCATCCCCAAGTCCCCTTTTCTGGCTGACCTCAGTTTCAAGTCTCACGGGCAGGCAGGAGAGTGTTCAGAGCAGGAGGAAGAGGGCCTCTTCTTACACATCTCTTTTGCAGAACAGAGACTCTTTCCCAGGAGTCCCCAGCAGACTCCCCTCTCATCCCATTGGCCAGATCGGGACCAAATGCCCATTGCTAAGCCCAGGCTATCATTGTGGGCTTAGACCAGTCAGGATTTATTCTGGAGTTAGATGGGGAGGGTAAAAATCAGCACTCAGGTTTCAGGAGGGCAAATGCGGTCTCCTGAACATAAGCAAGAGTTTAAAGAATGCTTCCTTTCACATGCAATTAGAAAATCAAGTTAATAATTATGCTCCCATCAACACATATACACTCTCAAAGCTGGATTTTCTCTGTACGCTGGCTGTAGAAGGTCCTACCCAGATAAAAAAGATTACCAGTTCAATCTTAGTCTGAAGAGACAAAGATTCTAAAACCACAACTGGCTGTTGGAACTTGAAAAAGTAACTGCCTTCCCTATTAGCTTCGATGTCTTTGATTATAAAATAAATGTGATACTGTCTAATTCCCCACTTTTTAAAATCCGCTTCTTACTCATACTTCTTTTAAATGCACAAGTATAATCATCTTTTAAAATAATATTTTGCCATCAATATTATTATATTTATTAAAGAGGCAGTAAAGCCAATTGATTAAGCATGCAGACTGTATGAATGTAAATCCCAAATTTACAGCAAATTCGTTATTAGTGTCATTGTGACATTAAACAGATAAATTAACTGCTCTAAGCCTCTATTTCCTTGGCTGTAAAATAATGACATTTACCCCTGAGAAGACCTATATGAGGCCTTCAAATGTGTCTGGCATATAATGAAGTCTCAATAAAGACAGACCCTTATATTCATATGGGGACCAATATTGGCATCCATTCTCATGATCATCTTCTCTCCTGCCATCACATGCAGGTAGATGAGAATGATCAGGTGAGAGCTGGAAGGAGCTTGTAGTGGGCAGAGTAAAGGACACCCCAAAGATGCCCATATCCTAATTCTCCAGAAATTGTGAATAAGTTACCTAACATGACACAAGGGACTTTGCAGATTTAAGTTACAGATCTCGAAATGGGAAGATGATGGAGATGGGCCCAATCTAATCACGTGTGTGCATATAAAGTCACTTCAGTCATGTTCAACTCTATGTGACCCCATGGGGTATAGCCCTCCAGGCTCCTCTGTCCATGGGTTTCTCCAGGCAAGAATACTGGAGCGGGTTGCCATGCCCTCCTGCAGGGGATCTTCCCCACCCAGGGATCGAACCCTCGCTTCCTGTGTACCCTGCACTGGCAGCCGGGTTCTTTACAGCTAGCGCCACCTGGAAGCACAACTTAATCACACAAGTCCTGAAAAATGGAAGAGGGAGGTTGAAGAGTGGGTCCGAGAGATTCCACATGAGAAAGACTCCACTCACCACTGCTGGCTTTATAGACAGAGGAAGGGAGTCAAGAAATGTGACAGCTCTAGAAGCCAAGAGTAACCCCCAGCTGACTGCCAGCCGGAAAACTGGGACTCCCGCTCTGTAACTGCAAGGAACCAAATCCTGCCAAAACTCACATGAGCAGAAAACTGAATCTCCCCCAGAACTTCCAGAAACGGATGTCCTCAGACACCTTGATTTGAGCCCTGGAAGATCCATTTCAGACTTCTGCCCTACCTACCTGTAAGACAGTAAACCTGTGGGGTTCTTATTACTATTATTATTGCAGCAAAAAACACATTATACAAACTATACTATGTCAGTCATTTTTAGGTACACAGTGAAGCTATGTTAAACCTATGCACTCTCTTTTCATAGAGTAAAACTGCATACCCATTGAACAACCCTCCATGTCCGCCCCCTAGGCCTGTCAATCATCATTCTACTTTCTGTTCTCTAAGAACTGGACTCCTTTCAATACGTCATATAAATGGAAGCATATACTTTTGTCCTTCTGAGATGGGCTCATCTCACTAAGTATAACGTCCCCAAGGTTCACCCATGCTGTAGGATTTCCCCCTCCCTTTTTAAGGCTGAATGATATTCCATTGCATGTAAAGGCCATATTTTGTTTATCCATTCATCAGTTTATGCACATTCAAGTTGTTTCTACCTCTTGGCTATTGTGAATAATGCTGTGATGAATATGAATGTTCAAATATTTCTTCAAGATAATGTCTTCAATTATTTTAAATATATACCCAGAAATGAGATTGCTGGATCATATGGTAATTCTATATATAATTTTTTTAGGAACCTACATACTGTTTTCCATAGCAACTGCACCATAAATTTGTGTTGTTTTAAGTCACTAAATTTGTAATAATTTGTTAAGGTAATAATAGGAAACTCATAGTGGACCTTTATTGGTTTTGCGTTTTCTTTTTAACTTTTCTGAAGTATAACATACACACATAAAAGTACACCTATTATGACTCACAGACATAGAAAGCAAACTTATGGTTATCAAAGGGGAAAGGGAGGAGAGGGTCAAATTAGGAGTTTGGGACTAACAAATACATACTACTGTATATAAATTAGATAAACACAAGGACCTACTGCATAGCACATCCAATATAGAATTACCTATAATAGAAAAGAATATGGAAAAGAACAGATATATTATAAAAATGTACATAATATAAGCATACAGCTTTATACATTTTCCACTATCTGAGCATACCTGTATAACCATCATTCAGATTAAGACTAAAATTTTTAAGCCCCTTCAGCCCACCCAAGATTCCTGCATATGCTCAGAAAGTGATTTTGGAAACCATCTTTTCTTCTCCACTTTATAGAAGGGAGCAAAGAGGCCTAAAAAGGTGCAAGCAGTACCATCATATTTTTATTTTTTAAATATACCATGTACTTTTCCAAAGTACTTAGAGGAGATTGTCAGAGAACAGAAATTCCTTCCTCTTCTAGGGATATTGATATAACAGTTCCATATTTAACTGAATGTTAAAAGGATCTCCAAGAGGATTTTAATGTATTCCATAAATTTGTGAAACTGTTGGTAAAAAACAATTTTTTAAAAATGTAAACCCACCCATGACCTAAACGAACTGAAATGGGTTTATAATTCTTAACCGTGGCCTAGCCTCTTGCGCCACCTGCTGGTTGACTGAGAAAACCTCACTATCACATCCTGCAGCAGGAGGTTCATTTTTCCCGCAAACACGCAGTATTAACATGCAGTATGCGCTGGATACATACTGAACACAGTGTGGGCTTCCCGGGCGGCTCAGTGGTAAAGAATTCACTTGCTAAGGCCGGAGATACAAGAGACATGGGTTCGATTCCTGGGTAGGGAAGATCCCCTGCAGGAGGAAATGGTAACCCTCTCCGGTATACTTGTCTGGAACATTCCATGGACAGCGGAGCCTGGAGGGCTACAGTCCATGCGGTCGCAGAGTCGGACACGACTCAGTGAGCACAACACAACGTGTAGACACAGTCTCATGTTCCTAAGGCTCAGGATCTTGCAGAGGAGACAGACACTCATCCACATATAATTAATGTAAAAGTACAAGTGTAATAAATTCAGTAGTGACAAGTGATTTCCCAAACTAGCTGTTCATTAAATCCCCTCTGAAATTTTTGTTAGAATTTGTTGTTGTTGTTCAGTCACTAAGCCATGTGAGAGTCTTTGCAACACCATGGACTGCAGGACGTCAGACTCCACCATCTCCCAGTGTTTGCTCAAATTCATGTCCATTGAGTTGGTGATGCTATCTAACCATCTCATCCTCTGTCACCCCCTTATCCTTTTTCCTTCCATCTTTCCCAGCAGCAGGATCTTTTCCAATGTCAGCTCTTCACATCAGGTGGCCAAAGTATTAGAGCTTTAGCTTCAGCATTAGTCCTTCCAATGAATATTCAGGACTGATTTCCTTTAGAATTGACTGGTTTGATCTTCTTGCAGTCCAAGGGACTCTCAAGAGTCTTCTCCAGCACGACAATTTGAAAGCATCAATTCTTTAGCACTCAGCCTTCTTTGTGATTTAACTCTCACATCCATACATGACTACTGGAAAAAAAGAACTACCGCTTTGACTATATGGACCGTTGTTGGCAAAGTGATGTCCCTGCTTTTTAATATGCTGTCTAGGTTTGTCATAGCTTTCCTTCCAAGCAGCAAGCATCTTTTAATTTCATGGCTGCAGTCACCATCCACAGTGATTTTGGAGCCCAAGAAAATAAAGTCTCTTACTGTTTCCATTGTTTCCCCATCTATTTGCCATGAAGCGATGGGACTGGATGCTACCAAAAAACTCACTCTCAAAGATGTGAGTTCATAGGCCTATGGCAGGGCCCAGGGAGTATCTGTATTTTCTACTAACATCCAGTAAGATTTCTGATGCACAAATAAATATGGACACCTTAGATTAATCTTGCAAGTGTTAGGTGTAAAGGGAGCTTTGAAAATTGAATTCGATTTTAAATGCGCAAAGAGTGAAAACCTGAGTTAAGCAAAGAAGTCAGGTGGAAATTGTCAGTAGAAGGGCAGTTATAACTGAAGAAAGCTGTAGAATATTTTGAAAAGACAAAGACAGAGAAGTAAAACAGAGTATAAAGCAGAGAATGGAGTTTTGTGTGGAGGGAGAAAGGAAGGAAAAACAAGAGAATAATTAAAACGTCAAAAACACAGTCCTTCACTTGAAAACCACACCAGGTTACTCAGCCCCTACTACTGTAAATCACCACACCATATATACATGATAAGAGTCCAAAGAATCAAAATGGTAACCATAACTTCAGTACCTGCTGGAACATATGGCCATAACAGGACGTGAGCTCCAAGATACACACCTTGGAAATTTCTCTACCCCATGACACCCCAAAGTCTAGCAAGTTCCCCAAGACCACACTAGCCTGTAAGCTCCAGCATGACAGAGACTCACCTGCCACTTCGTCTACAATCTGCCACTCGTGGGTGCTCCTAGCAACGACCCATTGCATCCAGGTCGCTCTTCCATGCTCCCTGCTACAGGGGCAGGCGGGTGAGCAAGTCTGAGCCAATGGGCATCACTTTGACTTTCCGACACACTGATTGGTCCAAGATGTTGCCAAGTGACTCAAGATGAGCCAATCACAGTCCTTCTCTAGCCTTGTGGAAACTGAGGCCGGGAAACGTTTACTGAGCACCTCCTTTAGAGGCTTGCCCCTCAGATGTGTCCTCCCAGCTTTGCAAACCCTGAAGTTATAAAAATAAATTCATTTTGAACTTACCCACTTGCAAACAATTACTTGCTAAGCACTTATGCACTGAGCAGTATTAACAGTAAACTAAGACAACAGTCAACAACTAACAGTCAACAGTAAGCTAAGTTAATAAGCTCTTAACAATCTTCCAGGATATGTAAGATTTTGTCTCCATTTTTCAAATGAAAAAACTAAGATTTACCAGAAATTAAGCGATTTGCCCAGGGCCAAATACCATAGGTGTCCAATTTGGAGTCAAGCTTAGATTTCTTTGACTCCAGAGGTTGTGCTTTTAATTAATGGCTAACCTGATTCTCATCTACATGATTATCTCTAAACATATCCTCAGTTCATTACAGTTTCTTTGAAAACACCATATTTAATAGCTACATCATTTCCACCTTATGGATGTAGTATAACTTTAATTCCCAATTGTTGCATATTCAGAATATCCTCAATATATGCCATTATAAATGACATTTTCTTCTAAATCTAAACCAAAAAATTATGGCTTTATGAGTCAAATCCAGCACTTGGCCTATGTTTGTAAGTAAAGTTTTATTGGCACACAGCCATACCCATTCATTGTCTACACTAGCAGAGTTTCCTAGTTCCAAGAGAGATTCTATGTCCCACAAAGCATCGAGTATTTATGATCTGCCTCTTTACAGGAAAGATTTTCCAATCTCTGTTCTAAATATTTGTCTACACTGCTGATGGTATCCTTAAGATAAACAAAGAGAATCAAGCCAAATTGGTTTTTGGATAATATTGCCACCAGAAATTTGCAAGAGTCCATTTCTCATACCTTCCACTTTTGCTGGCAATGGCCATTATGCAAATAAATGTCAAGAATTTTCATATTCAAATAAATGTCAAGATTTTTCACTGATCTAGGCACTGGAGACAGAACAGTGACCAGCAGGCATATGCTGCTACCCTCATGGAGCTTGTAATCTATTAAAGGGGCAAAAAGACATAATAAACTACTTGGCAAGAAAATGCACCATTTGTCAGATGGTGATAGGTGTTCTAACGAACTCTAGAGTGGTTAAAGGGGGTGGTAACTCTGAGCACAATGGAATGAGTGGGTACTGGTTTACACAGTGTGGTCACCACCTGTCACTGATAAGGCGGCATTTGAGCAGAGACTTTAAAGGAAGAGCATCCCAGGTGGAGGAAAAAAAAACAAATCTAATGAAGATGGTATTTTCAGAATTCAGTGGGGACATGGTTATTTTTATCTCCATAGTAGGGTTGTGCTATGACGTAGATGACTGCATACAGCCTGTAAGTTAGAAGTCATTTCTATTTGACTCTCAAGTCCCTTATTCAATGGCAGCAGCTGATTGGCTTCGAGATTAGGTTGTGCTAAAGCTAACACTAAAATTAGTTTTCATTTCCTAAGTAAACAGCAGCTGGCAGTACATTTGGGGGTGGTGAGCAGCCCGAGTGAGCTGGGGGAAGAGAAGCAGCATCAGAGGGCTCACATTTTCCAAGGAAGGAGAGGCGCTATCAGTGGCTGAAGGGGGAGTGCATGTTCCAGAGCTCCAGGCAAGGTCATTGTTATCTGAGGTGCTTCCCTTCCCCTCACCCCCTCATTCATTCAATCACCGAATCCTGTTATATCTCCTTTGGAAAGAGCACTTGATTCTGGCGCCTCATCTCCCTCACCGTAGTCCTCCCGAACAGAGGGGGCTAGTTGTCCCGCATGACTAATCTCACCGTCTCCCTCCCTGAACACATGGCCGATCAAGATAAAGACTACATTTCCCAGCCTCCTTTGCTGCTGGAGTGGTCATGTGACTCAGTTCTGACCTATGAAGTGTGGGGCAGAAGGGACGCAGTTTCTGGGTTGTGCTCCTATAGGTGAGGAGCTTGTCCTCAACTGTTACTTTTCTCTCTTCACTCTGACCCGGAGGTAGGCATGCAGGCAGGATCTTGGATCATAAGGTGGAAGCATGTATTGAGGATACAGAACAAAAGGATGGAAGAAGCCTGGGTCCCCAACCCTCTCAGACCACAATTCCAGCCCTGGACCTCCAACACGGACTGCAAGGTGTGAGAGAAGCAGCCATCTTATTCGAAGGTTTCTTTGTTATAGCAGCCTACCTGTCCCCTAACCACCTTACTCTCTCCCCATTTACTTTATTACAATAGCTCCCCAGTGGATCTGCGGCCTCTAACCCCTCACCTCTCCGTCTTCTGAAGGCATTCCCAGCAGCACCAGCATCGTACATGCGAAGTGATCATGTCACATCCCTGTGACAATCACAGTTCTCGGTTCCTAGTTAAAACTTACACTTGGCTATGATGGGCCTCAGAACCCTAGCCCCAAGCGGCTTTTCCATCCACGATGCCTGCCACATCTGCCCTAGAGACTCAGCTTCTCCTCAAGAATGGGACTCTGGAGGCCAGCCTCCAAGAGGACTCCAGTGAGTGTCATCCCCTGGTGTCACATTGAGGAGAGAGAGGGCTGTGGAACCCAGAGAATGATGACGAGATGGCAGCATGTGACTTCCAAGTCCAGATGCCCTCCTCCTTCCTCTGTCTTGAATCTCACTGGAGGAAGGTTAGCCCTCACATTGTGAGGGCACTGAAAGAGCCCCGGGGAAATGTCGCTGTGGTGAGAAACCGAGGCCTCCAGCCCACAGCCAGGTGGGTGAGCCTCCCTGGGAGGCTGACTCCCCTCAGCCACGTGACAAACTCTGATAAGTCTGCTGAAGCACTAGGCTGTTCACCAATGTCTGTGTTTGGGACATAGTCATTCACTTGCATCCTTCAGTTCAGTTCAGTCACTCAGTTGTGTCCGACTCTTTGCGACCCCATGAACCGCAGCACGCCAGGCCTCCCTATCCATCACCAACTCCCAGAGTCCACCCAAACCCATGTCCATCACGTCGGTAATGCCATCCAACCATCTCATCCTCTGTTGTTCCCTTCTCCTCCTGCTCTCAATCTTTCCCAGCATCAGGGTCTTTTCAAATGAGTCAGCTCTTTGCATCAGGTGGCCAAAATACTGGAGTTTCAGCTTCAACATCAGTCCTTCCAATGAACACCCAGGACTGATCTCCTTTAGGATGGACTGGTTGGATCTCCTTGCAGTCCAAGGGACTCTCAAGAGTCTTCTCCAACACCACAGTTCAAAAGCATCAATTCTTCTGTGCTCAGCTTTCTTTATAGTCCGACTCTCACATCCATACATGACCACTGGAAAAACTATAGCCTTGACTAGACGGACCTTTGTTGGCAAAGTAACATCTCTGCTTTTTAATATGCTGTCTAGGTTGGTCATAACTTTCCTTCCAAGGAGCAAGTGTCTTTTAATTTCATGGCTTCAATGACCATCTGCAGTGATTTTGCAGCCCAGAAAAATAAAGTCAGCCACTGTTTCCCCATCTATTTGCCATGAGGTGATGGGAACGGATGCTATGGTCTTAGTTTTCTGAATGTTGAGCTTTAAGCCAACTTGTTCACTCTCCTCTTTTACTTTCATCAAGTGGCTCTTTAGTTCTTCTTCACTTTCTGCCATAAGGGTGCTAGGTCCCTAGAATTCAGGGCAGGGGAGGATCTCCAATCTTGGCAAATTATTTAGGGTTCCAGTTGATACAACTGTCATCAGCCAGGACTTCCTTAAATGAAAGTGCCCCAAACTCGAATTGACCTGGGGTTTCTGCCATACCTGTAGTTCTGATTGTAAAATGCAAGCCTAATCAGTCCAGAATTTATTCCCAAGTAATTTGTAATCATCTGCCACAGAGAACTGTTCTATGTAGTTTGACATCTTCTGATGAGAAAAGAAGGTTCTTGAATAGCAGTGACTGCTTGGTGCTTACTCTTAAAAGTGGCGCTCTCACCTGAAATTTCCATAACAGCTCCAGAAGTATGCACGTGAGGCAGTTCATGCAGTGGTTGTGGGCAGAGTTCCTAGAGTCGAAGTGTTAGCAGAGGTTAACAGGCAAATATGGCCTGCTACCTGTTTTTGTAAATAAAGTTTTACTGGGACACAGCCATGTCCATTCACATATTACCTAGGACTGCATTCCTACAAAGGACAGAGTTGGGTAATCAAACAGATGTTTGGCCCAGAAAGCTTAAATTACTCACCATCTGGCCCTTTAGAGAAAAGATGTGATGATCCTTGAGTTAGAGCATTTACTAATTAAATAGCTTTCTTGTCCCTCATCTGACACTTTGAAAAATATAGCTTTTTTGGCCACAGGATTTTGATGAACAATGCACAACTGATCAAATGCAGTTCTTGTATTCTCCTGTAAGAGAATGATCAGCTATAATTTTATAGCTCAGAAACAGAGTCAACCCCAAACATGGTTTTTAGTTTTTGCCTTTTAGAAAACTAGCTAGTTTTGTAACTAACTTAGCAATCTTATTTCCTGCATTCCCCCCCCCACACACACCCCCGGAATGATACAAAGACTTTGTCCCTCAAATACTCTTCAAATCAACTTTTTTGACTTTCCGACTGATAGTGATTTAAATAAACACTGACACCTGCTAATGAACAATTGTGTATTTACAACTGCCAACTGCAAGGTTCTCAGACTATAGTAAATCTAAAAATGGGCCAGAGGGTTGATTTAAAAAAAGAGATTGCAAAGATTTGTGTCCACAGAGCACGCGTCAACAGATCCAGGAGGGAAATGGGAATCTCCATTTTTAAATAAAGACATCCTTCTCCCATAGAGAATTCTGAAACTGGTGGTCTCCAGAGTTCACTTTGAGAAACTTGGTCCTACCCCATGAGACCCAGGCTCCCTGGAGTGATTGAGGAAGCCCCTGATTACCTGGCCCCTCCCCTTTCCTAACTAGCTCCTCCCATCACTTATCATACTGATGTAGAACTCCAGGGGCAGCTCACCTCTGCTCAAGCGCAAAGAATTTTTTCCCTCTTTCTCTTTTCCCCTCCATCCTGCAGGGCCTCTTCGTGCCCCATCATAGAAACTTGTTATGACGCCTAAGTCTTATCACTTTCTCTCGGATGCCTTCCTGACTTCCCCCAGGCTTGATCACAGCTTTTTTTGTGTCCCACAGTACATTCCATTCTACCTCTTACGTAGCCTGGAGACCATAGACCATATTATATTACAGGGGTTTGTTTGCTGACTGGTCCAACTGCCCAAATACTCTGGGCACCTTAGGGTTAGGAGCATGGCTTATGGATCCTATGTATGTATCCTCAGCTCCCAGTCCAGCTGGGAGGTCCTCAGTGAATGCTTGTGAAAGGAAGTCAGCAGAGGGGCAGCAGAGAGGCACCAACACCGTCCTTGATGGCCGTTTCAGCTTTATCATTTCAGCAGAAATGTGCCCACTTCCAGGAAGATGTGCACTAGTGCTGGTAAGAAGTAGCTGCAATATTTACAGAAGCCAGGACATGGAAGCAGCCCTGATGTCTACCTACAGATAAAGATGTTGTGGTACATTTATACAATGGAATATTACTCAGCCATAAAAAGGAATGTATTTGAGTCAGTTGTAGTGAGGTGTGTGAACCTAGAACCTCTTATTCAGAGTGAAGTAAGTCAGAAAGAGAAAAACAAGTATCATATATTAACATGTATATTAATATATGGAGTCTAGAAAAATGTTTCTGATGAACTTAGTAGAGAATGGACTTGTGGACAGAGTGGGGGAAGGTGAGAGTGGGACAAACTAAGAAAGTAGTATTGCCATAAATACAGTATCACATGTAGGATAGGTAGTGGGGAGCTGCTACATAACATGGGGAGCCCAGCCTGTGATGACCTAAAGGGGTAGATGGGGGAAGAAGAGAGAGGCTCAGGAGGGAAGGATTATATATAATTATGACTGATTTGAGTTATCATACAGCAGAAACCAACAGAAAATTGTAAAGCAATTTCCCACCAATTAAAAAAGAAATAGCTGCAACAAGCTATATGTTCATCAACAGGGGACCGGTTTAAAAATTATGGTACTTCCGTGAAATGCAAGATGATTAAAAAAAAGTGGATCTGTATGTGCTCACATGGGACTCTCTCCAACATGTACTATTAAGAGAAGAGCTTGAAAAAGAAGCAAAAATGCTAAACAGTACATATAATATGATCCCATTTATGGGGGAAAAGGTAGACATACGTGTTTATGCAGAAGAAAATTATAGAGGTTTCTGAAATACACAATTGATACCATTTGGGATGTGAGAAAACTGTCCCGGGAAACTGATCTTTTACATTATAAGCTTCGAAAGTATTTGAAATTATAATCACAATTAACCTTATAATTACAATTCTTTAAAGTATGTTGATCTAGACATTCCTTTCTGTCCCCACCCCCAAAGTGGCACATGCTGAGATAGACTCTCCAGTTTAAGTTAACAATTTGCGGGTCCAGTTTAAATGCGACCATTTAAGTGTGGCTGAAACTGCCCCCTTGTTTTGCACACTGCGCTGGAGAACGAAGGGCGATGCCACACATGGCCACGAGAGGGCGCGCTGAAGTAGCCAAACTCGCTGAAGAACCAGTTGGGGGGTTGCGGGGCGGGCGGGGGGAACCCTGGGAACAATCCGGAACAAAAAGCCATCTTATTTTCAAAAGGCTGATGGAGTCCCCAGTGGGTGTTCACACTCAGTCTCCTCCTAAGTAAACGAACATAATTACAATTTAATTTCTTCTAAATTGTACCAACAATTAAAGGGAAATTATTCCCCTCGCCCTTTCTTTCTTTCTTTTTTTTTTTTTTTGCAATAGACTCCTGATAATTTCAGCCATTTAATGAAGTCCTTTGTGGCGAAACCATTGGATTTCGATGACTTTCTCCCTAGAGTTCCCCTGGTAGGTAGAATCTGCCTTCTACGCCTACTTGTGATTTACTGTGAACCTGCCAACATCGAAATGCATCATTTTGCCTTTGCGGTGTGGTGATAAACAATCTCCTTCCTCAGAACTGGGCATATTAAGATGTCTCTCTGTGGCCATCATGATTCACTTTTTCAAGTTCAAAAGGAAGAAAATAGAAAGCTTTGTCCAGTTGGGCCCCTCCCTCCCTCGTTCACAGTGGCTTCCACTGGTACTGCCTCTCTAGTTATTTATTCTTTTGAGCTCAGGTCTACAAACCTAGTAATGCCCATTATCAACTGGAGAGGATAAAGTGAATAACACCTGGCCCCTCCTTAATTTCTCAGTTCTCACATTAGGGGAAAGCAGTGGACCAAAAAAAGAAAAAACTCTTTAAGTGTTCGAAGTCCTGGAAAGCTGTTAACAAATGAATGAATAAACAAAATGCAATCTATCCATACAAGGGAATATTATTCAGCCATAAAAAGAAATGAAATACTAAAAAAATAAAAAAAATAAAAAAATAAAAAAAAAAAAAGAAATGAAATACTGACGGATGCTCTATCTTGGATAAATCTCAAAAACATCATGCTAAGTGAAAGAGGTCAGACACATATTGTATGACTTCACTTATTTGAAATGTCCAGAACAGGCAAACCCTTAGAGAGAGAAAGTATAAATAGATTAGTGGTTGCCAGGGGCTGGCTAGAGGAACTGATAGGGGAGGGACTTCTTAATGGGTACAGAGCTCCCTGTAAGATGATCACAATTCTTTGGAACTGGAGAGAGGTGACGGTTCCACAACACCATGAATGTACTCAATGCTATGGATTTGTATACACTTCATAAGATTTAACTTTGCTATGTGGATTTCATTTCAATTAAAAAGAAAAGAAAAAAGCCCAGCCCTTGTGAAGTTTGCATCCTAATGGGAGTTGATTAAAAATAAATCAATAGGTAAAGAAACAATGCGCTTGGAGTCATGTGGGAGAGAGAGACAACAAAATCCTTTCATTCTAGTGTGAGCAGTGCCCTGGCAGACACACGCTAGGGGAAAGACAAAATTCCAGGTGACAATACTCTTCTGCAGAAGTTTCCAGCAGCCTCAGCCAGCACCCTGGGATTGAGTCCCAGCCCTGGCTAACAGGCCGTGTGACCTTGGGCACATCATAGGTGTTTATTCATTTATTCACTCATGAGATACCTTGAATCTAGAGATACTGGAAGCTCCAAAATCATTCTGTTCTTTCTGGGGGCATCCGTCTTCTCTGTCCACCTCCCAAATCCTAAGTCCTGTTTTAACCAGTCTCAATTTGGTACCTCTGTTGAGTGATGCCACTTTGGGTGTCAGAGGACTCTGGGGTTTGTGAAAAACAGTTGTTCTCGTTCAGTTGCTCTGTCGTGTCCGACTCTTTGCGACCCCATGGACTGTAGCCCACCGGGTTCCTCTGTCCTTCACTATCTCCTGGAGTTTGCCCGAACAGTAGAGCCTTTTTATCTGCAGGATGCAGAGAGAGAAAACAGAAAGGAAAGTCACTTGGATGTCCCCTGAGAATTCTCACCTTCCTGGTTTTTGCTTCTTTACGGGCCTTGGAGGCTTTGTGTTGAGTGACTCAACTGTGAATCTCAAGCCACAGCAGATGCTCAGAAATGATAAAGGACCCTGGCAGGACCCTCTGGAGAGCAACCTCCTAGTCAATATCGACACAGAAGATATGCAAGTCCTATCCTGCTGCAGCTTTCATCCTGGTTTACTCTGGGGGGTGGGGTGACATGGGAGAGTCGCTGCTCCTGCCAGAATTCTGTAGCTGTCGTGACACAAGGATAGTCTGTATGTGGACATACAACCCACTCCAGGATTCTTGCCTGGAGAATCCCTTGGACAGAGGAACCTGGTGGGCTACAGTCCATGGGGCTGCAAAGAGTCAGACAAGACTAAAGCAACTTAACACACTCACATAAAAATATACTATATATAAACTGAATTAGGGCTCACCCTTGTGACTCCATTTTACCATAATTACCTCTTTCAAGGCCCTATCTCCAAATACTGTCACACTGTGAGTGAGGTAGTAGGACTTCGACATACGAACTTTGGAGAGACGCAGTTCAGCTCATGACCCTCCCTACCATCCATAAGCACCTGGTAGCATTAAGTTCTGACAAACCAACTCGGAGAGGTTTCTGAGTTTTTCTCCCTCTCTCCCCGCCTCCTGGTTCCAGCACCTTAGTTAGGCTATCTGGCCACTGGATACAGATGTCCCTGGAAAGGGATCATCTGCTCTTGGCCACTTCTTGAATAACGCTCAAAATGAAAGGGTTAGGGAGTGATTTGTTTTTTAAAAAAAATCAGAATTTCATCTGAACCATTTCTGAGCTCTTTGCAACCAAGGTTATCTTCTCCTGGAATGTATTAGTGGGGCTTCTGCAGAGAAATGGAAACAGCAGGAGATAAGTACGTACAGACATAGATGGAGATATATGATATATATGAAAGATTGAGATAAAGAATTGACTCACATTATGATGAAGGATGAAGTCCTAGATCTGCAGTTATGAGGCTGGTGATGCAACAGGGCCGCCAGTGATGATATAGTTCTCTCGTCTGAGTCCAGAGGCCTGAGAACCAGGAGAGATAATGATATGAGCTCCGATCTGGGTTCAAGTCCAAAGACAGAAGACTGATGTCCCAAAGGAAAGACAGACAGGCAGTCTAATCCAGACACACCAGCATAGACACACCCAGAATAATATTTGTCTGGGTCCCCCAGAGGCCCAGTCAAGCTGACATATGAAATTAATCATTGCAAGGTAGAAACCTGACTGAAGGGGACTAGGAGATTCAAACTTAATTCTGCTTCAGCCGCCTGGACTCACCTGTTGGATTAATATGGCCCTAGATCATAAAAAAAGACCCTGATGCTGGGAAAGATTGAGGGCAGGAGAAGGGGACGACAGAGGTTGAGAAGGTTGGATGGCATCACCGACTCAATGGACATGGGTTTGGGTGGACTCCGGGAGGTGGTGATGGACAGGGAGGCCTGGTGTGCTGCGGTTCATGGGGTCGCAAAGAGTCAGACACGACTGAGCGACTGAACTGAGATCATAAAAATAATGAACACTTCTTTGAGTACCCTGCTAGTAGCCCCCTAAAGCAGGATTATAATCGTTCTCTACAAGCTTTATAAAAGCATCTTTGTCCTTGCACTGGCCTCTCAGACAGAGACCTGGGTGCAAGCAGGGGCTGATTAGAAAGGGTAAGGTTATATCTACTAGGAGGTGGACAGTGATTCATGGAGGTGGGGGAATAGCATGGGCACAGGCACCATGGAGGAGGCGCCTTGGACCCCAGAAGGTAGGGAGAAGGAAAGGACATTAGCAATCTTTTGTCTTTCAGAGCCACCTCTAGAGCTTTCCTTAGGAAGGAAAACGCCCTGATCTCAAGCAGCTGCAAATGTCTGAAATCTGTCAGCTGGCCTGCCGTTCCCCACCAGGTGGCTCTAACAGTGATTTGATCAAGGATCTCCTTAACCTTGAGCTTCCCAAGTATCACTAATTGTAAAGAAACCCGCCTGCCAATGCAGGAGACATAAGAGACACAGGTAGGTTCAGTCCCTGGGTCTGGAAGATCCCCTGGAGGAGAGATGGCAATCCACTCCAGTGTTCTGGAGAATCCCATGGACAGAGGCGACTGGGGGGCCACAGTCCATGGGATCGCAGAGTTGGACATGACTGAAGCGACTTCGCACGCTCCTTAACCTGACAGAAAAGTCTTCGGGGAACAGCAGGAGTTGGCCCCAGCTTTTGTGCCTCCCGTGCAGAGCACCTGTCCACCTCCTGTCCACCTCCTTCCCAGAGCCATTGCTCAGTCATTTGGGCAAATGCCACAGTTGGCAGCCTGGATGCCCAAGACAGGTTGCCCTCAGGCAGTTCCTTAATTACTCAACCGAACTGGCACCTTTAGACCTGCCAGTTCATCACCTTGTACCCTCTGACTGATGTACATCCCACTTTGGAGGCCCCAACAATTGTAAGCAACGATCTTTTCAGGAGCACCACGTGCAACCCTGGGACAGTACTTCTTTTTGCGCAAATCAGGCATTGACTTGTCTCCTTCCTGAAAACACCATGACTTGCACCACTGGGGTGGTCAGAAGAGATCTTCAAGTATTTAAGAAAATGCCACAATATCTGGCATAGCTGCAGGGATCCCTCCAAAACGAGGCTGTAATCCATTGTTTTTCATACTCGTTATTTTTCAGTTATCCACAAGAAGGAAGTCATCCAGTGGGGACAGATGGAATGAAACCAATCCCTGATTTTATCCAAAGTGATCAGTGATACCACCTTACCCCTAGAAGACATTTGGGTCAGCCTCATCTCACTGGCCAGGGTTGTTATGGATAATGTGATTGTCATAGTTTCTTTTCTGCAGGTCACAATGGAATCTGTGCAACCTCTAGAATCTCCTGCTGTATCTGGACCAATGCCCTAGGCCAAGAGGAAAGGCCAACACAACGATTTAAGGAGAAAGTCATCTGGCTTTCTAAGGATGACCCAGATGGTTTATGGGACTTATTCAGCTGGCCGAGTCTAGGACCATGGGAATTGCCAAGGACAATACTGTTGGTTGGAGTCCTATCGACACTAGGCTTAATTAAGTGCTGTATGAGACAAATGAATGGATTTTGTTGACCAGATGAACTGACATGGCCAGTGGAGTGGCATACTCATGGAAGAATTTGCCAAAAGCCAGGACAGTGTAGAAATGAAGGATGGATGTTGTTGGGAGACAGTTCTCCATGGGTCTAGTTTTCCTGCATGTTTTTTGAACAGAACTTCTCCAGACTGTCTTTTTAAGAATGTTTGTAACAGCCTTGGAAGATTGAGACAGAGCCAAGAGCAAATTTAGTTTACTGTCCAGTATGAGAACATAGGACTTCCCAAATGGCTTAGTGGTAAAGAATCTGCCTGCCCAATGCAGGAGATGCGGGTTCAATCCCTGGGTTGGGAAGATCCCCTGGAGGAGGAAATGGCACCCTGCTCAGTATTCTTTCTTGGGAAATCCCAGGGACAGAGGAGCCTGGCGGGCTACAGACCTTGAGTCACATAGAGTCTGACATGACTGAGCACACACACAGAACAAAGAAGGTAGTATCTCAAGAAAGAAGGAGAAGAAGAAGAGGAGGATAAAGAGGAGATGAAGAAGGGAAAGGGGAAGGCAAAGGTGAGGAGGAAGACAGAGGAGGAGGAGGGGAAGGGAGGGGAGGAAGAGAGGAAGAAATTAACATCTCCCTCTGGGCAAAGGTCAGGCAGGCTTATTGTCCATTATGAATGATAAGCAGTCTCCAAGCTCAAGATTTCTTTTCTGCAACACATCCTACTGTGTGTGTCGACACCCTGTCTTCCTTTTGCATCACCCTTGGGGAACTGGGGCTTGGGGAACCAGCATAAATACTATACACCAGCCACTGCTATTGCAGTGAGTGATAAGGTCTTTTGTCTCAGAGCTGAGAATCTTGTTTGCTCTGCCAGCATCAGATACCATGCAGGGCCCAGTAGGGCTTTCAGGTATAAAGACTATCTCTGTCCCCCATTTCTTGTATTATAGGAAGCAGCCTTCCTTCAGCCTCCGTGACCTTCCCTGAGTTCCAATGGGCAGATTCAAGCAGTTGTTAGTTAGGGAAGGCAGCGGGTGTGAGACAAGGGAGAAACAAACCATCAAGAGCAGCCTTGGGGCAAGGTCCTGTTTCCCCATCAATGGATACACACAACAGTATCTTTGAGATATTTTGCAGAGACTGAAACCCCCTCCAGGTGGGAGAATTTAACCTTTAACGATGGTATGCTGCTGCCCACAAGCATGCAGACCCCAGACCAGCTGGACTTGAGGGTTGATGGTGTTGATTCCCACTTACCTCACTATCAACCTATCAGAAGAATGTCCATGAGCTGATCACGCCCTCTTTGGACAATTATTATAAAACTTCTCACTGTCTTCCACAAGTTGGGACACGTGGTTTTCAGGGCATCAGCCCACTGTGGCCCCCTTTCCCTGGCAAATACTAAAACCACTCTTTTCTACTTCACCCAAAACTCTGACTCCAACATTTGACTTGGCACCAGGGTGCAAGTAGAATAAGATCTCAGGCTCCTCAAAGTTCTTGACAAATCCACCGAGGGTATTTTTTTAATTGAGAACCTATTATTTTCTAAGTACTACTGTAAACATCAGGTCTACGGAATTGAACAAAGTGTCTACCTTCCTGGGGCTTCTATCAATGGGGTGGAATGTGGGAAGGTAAGGTGGGGCATCCTTTATGCAGAGAAGTTTGGCAGAACACGTTTAAAACCTTAAAAATGTGTCTGCTTTTTGAGCAGTTCTAAGAATTCATCCTAAGGAAAGCCTCAGACAAGAACACAGAGACAGATGCCCAGAAATATTGATCGTAGCATTGTTCGTGGAAGTGTTTTCTAAACTTGGCTCATTCAAGCTGTGTGTTTGTGGTCTGTTTTATATCTACATACCAGCATACTATTTTCTAAATGACCCAGGACACTTAGTTAAATTCAATTTATTTTAAAATCAAGCATTATATGACTATCAAAAGTCTGGTTGTGGTGTTTTTAATAAATACATAATATACACACAAATGTATATAACATACAAATAAATATATAACTATTTAAATGTTTAAGAGTTCGTCACATTGCATTACTCCAGTTATGTGGGAAATTACTGCTTTTTAATATCAAAAACTTGAAAACAACAACAGTTAAATTGTAGTAGTATATTTGTATAAATTAAAGGCAAGTCAATAGGCATTGCAAGTGATGATATAATGTATATTTATTGTCATGGAAATACGCTTATGAATTGAAAACAAAGCAGATCCAAAATAATGTTATCCCATTTACATATATAGATGTGTATAACATATAATCATACATGCTCACTTTCCCAGTCGCGTCTGACTTTTTGTGACCCTAGGGACTGTGGTCCACCAGGTTCCTCTGTACATGTATAAAAATAAATTATTTCTATACATGTATAGAAAATATGCTAGACATACTCATTATCTTTGAGTGATTGGAACTATGGGTAAATTTTAATTTCTTTTGGTGTCACTAAAAAGACCCTAAATTTGGGGGGTGTTTTTAAGACTTAAAAAGGCATCCCTTGTGGTCTGGTGGTTACAAATCCATCTTGCAATGCAGGGGATGCCGGTTCAGCCACTGTTCTGGGAAGATCCCACATGCTGTGAAACAATGAAGTCCCTGCGTGGCAGCTACTGAAGCCCCAGCGCCTGGAGCCTGGGCTCTGCAGCAAGAGAAGCCTCCAGAATGAAACACCCACCCCGGCAACTCGAGAGCAGCCCCACTCACCCCAACTAGAGAAAGCCCGCATGCCTTCCCCGCAGCCGTAACTGAATAAACAAACAGTCTTACAAAACAAAACACTAGAGAGAAGTGATTTACTAGGTATGTATGTTCTGGGGGAAAATGTGATGTCTATATTGATCTAAACATGAATTTGTCTGTCGTATTAGTTTTCGATAGATGGCCAAGTAATTGAATTGAGCTGGAAGAAACACTTGAAAACTTAAAAACTTGAAATATGAAATAGACCACAAAGGATCAACTTGCTCTTCCATCTCAAATGTATAATAAATGACTGAACACGCTGCCAGAAGGGAGGGTCTGTATCTTCATCGTTTGTTTTAGAAGTAACACATAAGGGACTTCTCCGGTGATCCAGTGGCTAAGACTCCACGCTCCCAATGCAGGGGGCCCAGGTTCGAACTAGATCCCACATGCTGCAACTAAGACGTGGAGCAGTCAAATAAATAAATAAATATTTTTTAAAAAGAAGTAGCACAGAATACTCAAGTTTGAAAAAGAACTCATAAAGTTCTTCTACTGCTACCTGGACTTGGGGAAGATGCAGAAATTGAGACTCACTTATATTGGCTGATACATCCAAAGTCACACATTTGCATTAGTGGCAGACAGAAAAACAAGAACTTAAGTGTACTGGGCCCCAGCTTAGTGGGAAGGAGTGATTTGCTGTGAAATAAATGTATTATGTCCAAATCTCAATCCTATTATAGCCTTATATCCTGGCTGAGGCAACTTGGATGAGTTAACATTTCTGAGCCAGGATTTCTTCATCTTTGGAATGGCAATAATGCTTATTTCATAGAGTTTTCATGAGATTTCCTCACCATGGCAGACACTGCAACTGCCTACCCATGTCTACCACCTCTTCTTCCTGAAAGGACCCCGATTTTGTTTGGGGCAGCAATGTGCCTTTGCAAGCAGGCTCATCTTTATCATGGAAGTGAGACAATTTCTGTCAATGACTAATAAGCTGAGGGTTTCTGGGAAAGCTTTTGTCTAATGGAATCAGGCTCTGTCCCTTCTTGCTTCCCGCTTGCTCTTGCAGAAGTAGGGCTGTAAGTGGAGCAGCCATATCCCAAGCCAGGAAACGTATGCATCTAGGCAGACTCCAACGTGCTGAAGATGGCAAAGAGGAAAGAGCAAATCCCTGGGATGGGATGACACCATCACTGAACAGCTTCACCAGCCATGGGCTGCCTGCTGCCTGCTTCTAGACTTCCTATGGGAGAGAAAAAGTCCTTATTTGGCTATGCCATGGTGATATATAGACCCTATCTATCACACACACATATACAAAGAGAGAGAGAGAGATCTAAAGACCCTGATGCTGGGAAAGATTGAGGGCAGGAGAAAAGGACAACAGAGGATGAGATGGTTGGATGGCATCACCGACTCAATAGACATGAGTTTGAGCAAACTCCAAGAGATGGTGTAAGACAGGGAAGCCTGGCGTGCTGCAGTCCATGGGGTCGCAAAGAGTTGGACACAACTTAGTGACTGAACCACAACAACAACAGAGATATATTGGGAGGTTGGTCCCAATTATTTCTTGTTCTGTGGTGGAATTATCCATCTACACTCTTGGCCTCATGAAGGTCAGGGTGTCCTTCACCATATCTTAACTTTGGGCTTGGTCAGGTGACTTGAGCAGGCCATTGGGATATTGGCCAATGAAATGTATGCTTATGCAGCTGGTCTTGCCCTCTTGAACCTCTGCCATCTCCATGGAAGAATGTGCCTCAAGAAACCTGCTGGTCTCAGAAGAGATGTGTGAAGCAGGATTTAACCAAACTCATGACCTGGTGCTAAGCCCAACCTAGAACAGTCAACTCCAGCCAGTCCAAAGACATATGAGCAAGCGAAAAAAAAAAGTTTGCTATAATAAGCCACTGAGATTCAGGGATTGTTTGTTATCCAGCAATAACTGATGACTACATCCTAGTCAAGTATTCTCTTGCTTGTACATATAAATAGGCAATACATGAATACATGAGGTACAGTACCTGGTACCTATTGGATTAAATAAATATCAGATGATTAAATAAACACCAAATGTCCACACAGTATCATTTCTGGAAAAGGAAGAAATTTCTTTGAGTGTTAGTTGACCTTTGGTTTGGGTCTATGGCTCTTTCAATGGGTTTACATCTGGGATTCAGTCTATTGTGTCTATTTTTCCAATGTAACATTATTTCAGGCTTTAAAAAAGACATTAAAACAAGTCCTCAGCAACATGGGCTGTGGACTAAAATGGAAAGAACTGAGATTTCTGGCATGAGATTAATAACTGTAGCCAGAAGATTTATGGAAAGTATCAGAGCACTGACTTTTTACTCAGTCATGAGAAGCAATAACTTAAATAAGCCTGTGAACTTTCTCTTTCGTTTATACTTTTTACACGTGTACTGGGGCCATAACACAAGGCCAGTGCTATGTAATGGTCTCTTGCTGCTTATAAATGCCCAGGCCAAGCCACAGAGATCATTCTCACTGCAGGAGACATTGACCTCATGACTGTCCGTTACAATCACTGTGTGTGTTACCCTAGGTGACTGAGGGGGCTGAAGTGCATTTCACTTCAGGGTCCTATTCCTGGGCAGTTGCCCTTTCAGGAACTCCAGAGATAGAGCTGTTTGTGTAAGCTGAACTGCTAAGTCAACAGCAGGCTAGAGCCTCGATTTGCTACTTAGTATGATCCAAGGCCCCTTGAGGAGGAAGCGGCAACCCACTCCAGCATTCTTGCCTGGAAAATCCCATGGACAGAGGAGCCTGGCAGGCTGCAGTCCATGGGGTTGCAAAGAGTCAGAAGGGTTAGATGAAGGGTTAGTAGGGTTAGATGAACATTTTTAAGGTTCATCCATGTTGTAGCATAAATCAATACTTCATTTTTTCATGGATGAATAATATTCCTTTGCATGTATATATCACATTTTTTATCCACCCATCAGTTGATGGACATTGGGGTTGTTCCAACATTCTGGCTATTATGAATAATGTTGTGGACAAGTTTTTATGTAGACATATGTTTCCACTTTTTTGGAGCATACATCTAGCAGTGGATTTTCTGGGTCACATGGTAACTCTAAATTTAACCTTTATTTGAACTGCCAGACTGTAACTAAACTAGTTGTGCTATCTTAGAATCCCACAGCAGTGTTTGACTGTTACAGTTTCTCCATATCCTCACCAATATTTGTTGTTGTCTTTTTTAAAATTGTGGTAAATTCATATTGTTGTGCAACCACCACCATCTATCCATCCTTGTATGTTTTCATCTTGCAAAACTGAAATTCCATACCTATTAATCATAGCTCCTCATTTCCCTTCGCCCAACCCCTGACAACCATCAATCTACATTTTGTCTCTATGATTTTGACTACTCTAAGTACCTCGTTAGTGGAATCATACAGTATGTATGTTTTAGTGTGTGTGTCTGACATTTCAGAATTCAAGGTTCAACCATGCTGTAGTATGTGTCAGAATCTCCTTCCTTTTTTAAGGATGAATGATATTGCATTGCATACATTTACCATGTTGTGTTTATCCATTCATCCATGGATAGACATTTGGATTGAGTCCATGTTTTAGCTATTGTGATTAGCTCAAACATGGGTGTACAAATGTCACTTAGAGACCTTGCGTTCCATTCTTTGAAATAATTGAAATTCAGAATTTCAGAAGCAGAATTTCTGGCTCTTTCAGTAATTCTATGTTTAATTTTTTTTGAGGAACCACCATACTGTGTTCCAAAATGACTGTGCCATTTTGCATTCCCACCATCAGTGCACAAGTATAGCACCTTCTCTACATCCCCACCAATACTTGTTTTTTTTTTCAGTTTTTGTTTGTTTGTTGGTGATAGCCATTGCAATGAGGTAGTATCTCATTGAGATTTGACTTGCGTTTCCCTAACAGTTAGTAATGTTGAACATCTTTTCATGTGCTTATTTGCCATGTGTATATCATCTTTGGAAAAATATCTGTTCAGGTCCTTTGTCCATTTTTTAATTGAGCTATTTTGTTGTTAAGTTTTACAAGTTCTCTATGTATTCTGGATATGAATCCCTTATCAGATATATGTTTGCAAATATTTCCTCCCATTCTGTGAATTATCTTTTCACTCTGTTGATAGTGCCTTTTGACACACACAAATTTTTAATTTTCAGCAAGTCCAATTTGTCTGTTTTCTTTTTTCACCTGTGGCTTCTTGGTGTCATATCCAAGAGACCAATCTGATGTCATGAAACTTTTGTTCTATGTTTCCTTCTAAGAGTTTTATAATTTTAATCTTTACGTTTAGATCTTTAATCCATCTTGTGTTAATCTTTATATGGTATTAAATAAGGATCCACTTTCATTCTTCTGCATGTGAAATTCTGTTTTCAGAGTCAGTGTAGTATAAAGTGTCCTGTCCTTACCCTTATCCCTTTCCTCTGTACTCCAACATTCTTTGTATCTTCTTCATATTGTTGCAAGAAAACGGGGCACAACAGGATGGTCGTGTCCCAGGTCTCAGGTGAGTCCCTGGGGCAGGCCTCCAAGTGAGGGTCGTAGCCTTCGCACACGAAAGAATTCAAGAATAAGCCATGGTAAAGTGAAAACAGGCTTATTTAGAGAGCTACACGTTCATAGGCAGAAATGAGGTCCATCTCAGAGGCAAGAGGCCTCAGGGTGCTGGAGTGATTAGTTTTTATAGGCTGGGTAATTTCATAGTGGGAGAGTTATTCCAACTATTTTCAGAAATTGGGCCACAGCCCACTTTTTAGTCTCTTATGGTCAATCTTGACACTGTCACGGCGCCTGTTTATTACATGCTAATGTAGTACACTGAGCACATAGTGAGGCTCAAGGTCTACTGGAAGTCAAATCTTCTGCCATCTTGGGCCTTGTAGGTTCTAACCAGTTTTCATTGTATCTTTAATGGCCGGGTCATTCTTTGAATTGTTGTGCCTTGCCCTCTTTCCTGCTGTCTCAATAACACTTATAAAGTTGAATTGTAATTGCCTATTTAATTATCTGTTTCCTGAACTAAACATCAAGGTCAGCGAATATAGGAACCATGCCTTTCTCGTTCCCCCCTCTGCCAGTGTCCACTGTACCTCCAGCCTTTTACCCAGTCTCTGGCATAGAGCAAATAATCAGAAAATATGTACTACTGTGACATAATAATAAGAAATATATTGGATCTTTGTCCAGGATTCTTAATATCCTTGTAATCTCTTTAGTGGTAGGAGTCTTTTCTTCATATCTTGGGGTATGCTAATGAGGTGATTTAGGATGGGGTCTTATATAGCCTCAAGGTGGGGCTGGTTACCCAAAACACCAAACACAGTCAACCCACAGTATCCATGGGGGATGGTTCCAGAACCCCTTCGGATACCAAAATCCACAGGTACTCAAGTCCCCCATATAAAACGGTGTAGTGTTTGCATATAACCTATACACATCCTCTCTTATACTTTAAATTGTCTCTAGATTACTTATAATACCTAATACAAAGTAACTGCTATATAAATAGTTGTAAATACAATGTAAATGGTATGTAAATAGTTGCCAGAACCCAACAAATTCAAGTTTTGCTTCCTGGATCTTTCCAGATGTTTTAAAAAAATAATTTTGATTTTCAGTTGGTTGAATTCAAGTGTTCTGAACCCAAAGATACTGTATGAGGGCTGACTATCTTTGATTAGAGAATAAGAACTTTTAGCCCCACCTACTGACCTCCAGACATCATATTAAAAAGCAGAGACATCACTTTGCTGAAAAGGTCCATAGAGTCAAAGTTATGGTCTTTCCAGTAGTCATGTACAGATGTGAGGATTGGACCATAAAGAAGGCTGAATGCTAAAGGATTGATGCTTTCGAATGTGGTGCTGAAGAAGACTCTTGAAAGTCCCTTAAACTGCAAGCAGATCAAACCAGTCAATCCTAAAGGAAATCAACCCTGAATATTCACTGGAAGGACTGATGCTAAAACTGAAGGTCCAATACTTTGGCCATCTGATGTGAAGAGCCGACTCATCAGAAAAGACCCTGATGCTGAGAAAGATTGAGGGCAGGAGGAGAAGGGAGAGGACAGAGGATGAGACAGTTGGGTGGCATCACTGACTCAGGGGATATGAGTTTGAGCAAACTTCAGGAGATAGTGAAGGACAGGGAGCCTGGCGTGCTGCAGTCCATGGGGACACAAAGAGTCAGATATGACTTAATGACTGAACAACTGACCTCCAGGGAGGGAAGGAGGAGCTGGGGATGAGCTGTATAAAAACTTTTCCAATGAGATTGAGTTCCAAGAGTTCCTGGGTTGGTGCTGGAAGGGCGACTTTCCCAAAAAGGGTGTGGAAGCTCTGGGCTGCCCTCCCATCGCACCTTGCCTGGGCTTCTCTGCCATGCATCCCTGAGTTTTATCTTTTACAACAAATTGGTAAATATAAAGTATATTCCTGAGATTGAAACAGGAGGGAAGGGGGCAGGGCACAAGCTTTAAAAGAATGACAGAGCCACAGGACATGATGAGAACTGGTTAGAATTAACTAGATCCAAGATGGTGGAAGATTCCCAGTGGACTTTGAACCTTATTATACGCTTTTTGTAACACATTATCACAAGCTAAGTGACACTCACCAGTACCGTGACAGCTCTGAGGTAGACCATCAAAGTTCAAAAAGGGGGTGATGACCCAATTCTTAGAAACCTCCAACCCCTTCCCCAAAATGGTTGGAACAATCCTCCCCCTCAGCAGCCTACGAAATTACCCACCCATGTAAGTACCACTCTCGCCTTCTGAGATGGCCCTCACTGTCTCTGTGGAGTGTGTTTCTCTCTAAATAAATCCATTTCTTACCTATCACTTTGTCTCTTACTGAATACTTTATGCGATGAGACATCTAGAACCTGAGCTTCATTAAGTCCTGAAACCAGGTGTGTGATCTCAGTTAAAAGATTCTGGGTTCAAGTCCAATCTGAGTAACATGGTTTCAAGTTCTGTGAGCCATTCTAGCAAATTACTGAACTTGAAGGGGCAGTTGTGAGAACCCCCAAATTTGTAGCCATTGGTCAGAAGTATGGGCGGCCCTGGTCTTGAGGCTGCTCTTTGAAGTGGGGGCAGTCTTGTGGGACCGAACTTGTGGGATCAGACAGTAACTCCAGAAAAGGAATTGAATTGTTGGACCCCCAACTGGTGTCAGAGAATCAGAAAACATGTTGGATAAGAACCCCAGGCAGCCAGGCATGTGGCAGGTGTTGGGTAAACAGCAGCTATTTCTGTAATCTTTATTAACAGCCCCCTACTCCAACCTTTGCAAATGTCTTCAGAAGTATCTGAGTGTTTTCCATTTGTCTTTCCTTCTGCAATTTTAAGTCAATTTAGACTATTACATTTCTGATTAATGAATCAGAGATAATGAGTGAAACTGGGGCCAGATCTTAAGAAGCCTCTTTGAACTTTTCTGAAATTGCCTACTTTGACACCTTTAGAAGGAAAATGCACCAACATAATAAAATCAAAGCAAAAAAAGTCATATCCATTTAGTGATCAAAAAGTAAAGGATAAAAATGCATCTTGAGATTAAAGCAGTCCTCTGAATATGGAAGAGCAGAGTGGGGTAGAGGAGAGCATTTACAGCTCATTTCCTTTCCATCCTTGGCTGCTAAAGATTAAAGTTATTTTTAAAGGCAGGGCACAGTGGCTGAGAGAAAATTCAGTGTGAAGTTTGCTGGAGACAGCTATAGAGACTGTAGAGACATAAACTTGAAGACCGTTAAGTGAGATCAGAGAGGCAGAGATTTCATTCAACTCGAGGCTGGATTGATCCTTCCTATGTTACAGCATGGGCTTTCCTGGTGACTCAGATGGTAAAGAATCCACCTGCAATGCAGGAGACACCGGTTTGATCCCTGGATCAGGATCTCGTGGAGAAGGGAATGGCGACACTCTCCAGTATTTCTTGCCTGGAAAATCCCTTGAACAGAGAGGAACCTGGCTTGGGATCGCAAACAGCAACTAACACACACACATAAGACAGCTTGTTGTAAAGCTGCGTGTCCTCCTGAGGTGATGCACTCTGACGGACATACCATCTCTGAAGTGTTCTTGTCCCAAAACAATTAGCCTGAATTCGATCAAGCCTCTAGAACTAACTTCCAGTTTGTCAGAAAGACGATGGAAGAAATTACCATTAGGAAGAAACAAGCAAATTCAGAAGGTGGGATATATTCGAAGACAACTGGCCTGAGGCTTTTAAAAGTCAATGTTATTTGTTTCAGAAAATTCATTGTTAGTGTGAAGAAATGCTACTGATTTTTTCATGGTCTATCCTGAAACTTCACTGAGTTTGTCTATTACTTCTAATAGTTTTTTTTGGTGAAGTCTTTAGGGTTTTCTTCATATAGAATCAAGAATAGTACAGTTAGAAGTGGTTAAGGCACTTCCCTGGCAGTCCAGTGGTTAAGACTCCATGCATTCACTGCAGGGAGCGTGTGTTGGATACCAGGTCAGGGAACTAAGATCCTGCATGCTGCAAGACACTGCCAAAAAAATAAAATAAAATAATGATTAAGATGGAAAATTTTATGCTATATGTATACTACATAAATTTTTCCATAGCAAAAGTCTAAAAAAAAAAAGAAAAAATGGAGGGAGATGAATTGACAGTTCTGAGTTAAAAAACAACTAAAGACACAGCATTAGAGGCCAAACGTGAAATTTAATGGCATCCTGCTTTGAGAAAACAAAGCAGTCATAAAAGGCATTCTGAAGACACCTGGGGGAATTTGAATGTGAACTGACTATTAGATGACAATGTAGAATTATAGTTAATTTCCTTGGCTATGATAATGGCATTAAGCTTGTATAGGAGAATGTCTTTATTACTGTAGAAGCATCCTGAAGTATTTAGAGTTCAACAGTCCACACTGTCTGCAACTTACTTGCAAATGGTTCAGAAAAAAATGTGTGAAATAAAATAAATAAATAATAGAGAAGAAAAATGACAAAATGTTAACCACTGTTGAATCCAGGTGGAGGGTATACTGATGTTCATTTATTCCACATTTAGGAATGTTTGAAAATTTCTGTAATGAGAAGATAGGATAAAGTGATTATGACTCCCCTCTGTTCTCTTTCTTATATAATTCAAAATAGAAACAAAAGTAACAGCAAAGTGCAGAGGTGGGGGTGGGGGCAGAGGGAAGCACCAGGGGTTTTTAGAGCAGTGAAACGCTTCTCTGTGATTCTGAAATGATGGATTCATGATGTTATACATTTGTCAAAATGGATAGAACTGTATACTTCAAAGAGTGAACTCAATATAAGTTACGAGGGCTTCTCTGGTGGCTCATAGGTAAAGAATCTGCCTGCCAATGCAAGATAAGCAGATTTGATCCCTGGGTTGGGAAGATCTCCTGGAGAAGGAAATGGCAACCCACTCCAGTATTCTTGCCTGGGAAATCCCATGGACAGAGGAGCCTGGCAGGCTACAGTCCAGGGGTCGCAAAAGAGTCAGACACAACTTAGAGACTAAAGCAACAAGAAACATGCTATGAACTTGGTTAATAAGTTAAAAATAACGTATCAATATGGGGTCATCCTGGAAAGTGAAGTCAAGTGGGCCTTAGGAAACATCACTACGAGCAAAGCTAGTGGAGGTGATGGAATTCCAGCTGAGCTATTTCAAATCCTAAAAGATGATGGTGAGAAAGTGCTGCACTCAATATGCCAGCAAATTTGGAAAACTCAGCAGTGGCCACAGGACTGGAAAAGGTTAGTTTTCATTCCAATCCCAAAGAGAGGCAATGCCAAAGAATGTTCAAACTCTATGTGATTGCACTCATTTCCCAGGCTAGCAACATAATGCTAAAAATCGTTCAAGCTAGGCTTCAATAGTACGTGAACCAAGAACTTCCAGTTGTACAAGCTAGATTTAGAAAAGGCAGAAGAACTAGAGATCAAATTGCCAACATCTGTAGGATCATAGAAAAAACAAGGGAATTCCAGAAAAACATCTACTTCTGCTTCATTGACTACACTAAAACATATGACTGTGTGGATCACAACAAACTGTGGAAAATTCTTCAAGAGATGGAAATACAAGACCACCTTACCTACCTCCTGAGAAACCTGTATGCAGGTAAGGAAGCAACAGTTAGAACTGGACATGGAACGACAGACTGGTTCAAAATTGGGAAAGGAGTATGTCAAGGCTGTATACTGTCACTCTGCTTATTCACATGATGCAGAGTACATCATGTGAAATGCCAGGCTGGATGAAGTACAAGCTGGAATCAAGATTGCAGCGAGAAATATTAATAACCTCAGATATGCAAATGACACCACCCTTATGTCAGAAAGCAAAGAGGAACTAAAGAGCCTCTTGATAAAGGTGAAAGAGAGAAGGGAAAAAACTGCCTTAAAACTCAAAATGTATAAAACTAAGATCACGGCATCCAGTCCCATCACTTCATGGCAAATAGATGAGGAAAAAATGGAAAGAGCGACAGGCTTTATTTTCTTGGGCTCCAAAACTATTGTGGAAGATGACTGCAACCATGAAATTAAAAGACACTTGTTGCTTGGAAGACATTCTATGACAAACCTAGCCAGCATATTAAACAGCAGAGACATCACTTTGTTGATAAAGGTCTGTATAGTCAAAGCTATGATTTTCCAGTAGTCATGTACAGATGTGAGAGTTGGGCCATAAAGAAGGCTGAGCACCTGAGAATTCATGCTTTGGAACTGTGGGGCTGGAGAAGACTGTTGAGAGTCCCTTGGACTGCAAGGAGATCCAACCAGTCAATCCTAAAGGAAATCAGTCCTGAATATTCATTGGAAGGACTGATGATGAAGCTGAAGGTCCAATACTTTGGCCACATGTTGCAAAGAGCTGACTCACTGGAAAAGACCTTGATGCTGGGAAAGATTGAAGGCAGGAGGAGAAGGGGATGACAGAGGATGAGATGGTTAGATGGCATCACTGACTCAATGGACATGAGTTTGAGCAAACTCTGGGAGACAGTGAAGGACAGGGAAGCCTGGCGTGCTGCGGTCCATGAGGTCAAAAAGAGTTGGATATGACCAAGCAACTGCACAACACAGCAATGGGGTCATCAGTCAAAACAAATGTATTATACCAATGCCAGCTGCTAATAATAACTGAAACTTAAGGAGAGAGAGAATATATAGGAACTCTGTGTTCTCTCTGCTCAATTCTGCTAAAACTGTGATTTTAAAAAATTAGTCTGTTAACTAAAAAACCAGGAACAACTATGTTAATATGTAAGCTTGAAAAGTAATGGTACAGCCTTCTGTGGTGGTCCAGTGGTGGAGAATCCATCTTCCAATGCAGGGAGATCAAGTTTGATCCCTGATTGGGAACTAAGATCCCACATGCCGAGGGGCAACTAAGCCAGCACATTGCATCTACTGAGCCTGCGCCCTCTAGAACTCACCCATAGTTCGCAACTAGATAAAGCCCTAGTGCTGCAATGAAGACCCAGTGCAGTCAAAAGAAAAAAAAATAAATAAAAAGATAAAAAAAGAAGAAGAAAGGTTAAATAATAGTCTGAGAAGTTAGTAGTTAGAAGTGAAAGTGAAGTCGCTCAGTCGTATCCGACTCTTTGTGACCCCATGGACTGCAGCCTCCCAGGCTCCTCTGTCCATAGGATTTTCCAGGAGAGAGTACTGGAGTGGGTTGCCATTTCCTTCTCCAGGGGAGGATCTTCCTGACTCAGGGATCGAACCCGGGTCTCCAGCATCGCAGGCAGACGCTTTACCCTCTAAGCCACCAGGGAAGTAGTTAGAAAAGTATTGCATAGTTATAAAATATGGCCCACAGATACAGTGTGGAGCTTCATGGAAGCTGGACAAAGAGGGAGAAATGAGATTGGAAAACATACAGCGGAGTCTTCCCTGGTGGTACAATGGATAGGACTCTGCATGCCAATGCAGGGGACATGGTTTCAATCTCTGCTCCAGGAAAATTCCAGATGCCTTGGAGCAACTTAGCCCAGGCACCACAGCTACTGAACCTTCACGCCCTAGAGCCTGTGCTCGGCAACAAGAGAAGCCACCACAATGAAAAGCCCACACACTGCACCAAAGAGTGGCCCCTGCTCACCACAACTAGAGAAAGCCCCTGAGCGAAGACTCAGTGCAGCCAAAAATTAATTAATTAAAAAAAAAAAACATCTGTTCAGTAGGGGTTAAGATTGTATTTGGAAGGAAGGGAAGAACTAGGAAAGAAATCTTTCCTGTGGCTACTAATTTTTAAAAAGGTAATAATGAATTACATAATTGTTCATATTCTCAGTGTTCCTAAAACTTATTCAAAAGCAAGTTTCATATGTCAAGTGTTACAAATACAATTGAGAACATGATAATAATAAAAACAAGCCATGGACATAGGAGCCGTGTCCATGGAATTCTCCAGACTAGAATATTGAGTGGGTTGCCATTCACTTCTCCAGGGGATCTTCCTGACTCAGGGATCGAAACTGGGTCTCCTGCTTTGCAGGCAAATTATTTACCATCTGAGCCACCAGGTAGGCCTAATAATAATAGAAACCTAAAAATAAAAACAAAAAAACAACCCTAGACAGTTGTAAGATAAATGAGTCTTACGGGAATAATGGACAAATGGACAACATGGTAAATATAATTAATGCTGCTATGTTATATATGAAAGCTAAGAGAGTAAATCCTGAGTTCTCATCACAAGGAAAAGATACCTTTTTTTCCTATTCCTTTAATTTTTTTCTCTATATGGGATGATGGATGTTCATTAAGCTTATAGTGATAATCATTTCATGATGCTGTATACCTTAAACTTATGCAGTGCTGTGTGTCAATTATATCTCAACAAAACTGGAAGAAAATGAAATAAAGTTGGGAAAAAAAGTTAAAAAGCTAGACAGCAAGAGGAATGTAAGGAAGTCCAACAAAATTCTCATTTCCTCTATTTTCTCAGAATAATGGTTTCATTGTTTTTAATCAACTATCACATATCAAAGTCTTTCCAAATAATTTGGGGAGTTCCCCCTCTTTCACTACTAGCCCTAAAGTCAGTTGGGTAATCCAGCTTTGACACAGTTCTTGCTCAAACATTTATTTGCTCAACAAATATTGACATTCTGATATCTGCCAAGTGCCAGGCATTGTGTTTGGTTCTGAGATGACAAAGGTTAAAACTACAGTTTGTGCCCTTAAGGAATTTACACGTGGAGGCGGGGAAGGGGACTGACCAGAAAATCTCGTCCTAGTGTAATGAGCCCAGAATAATCTATCAGATAACAGGAGGGTATCAGGGCAGTCAAGACGAGGCTTCACCAAGGCTTCCTCTTGAAGAAGAGAAGCCACCTGCCAAGTAGGTGAGGGGAGAGAGGGGGACAGGGAGGGTAGAGAGTGCCATCACCCGCCACGCCCATGGTTAGAATATAGGCTAGACCGGAGTTAAAACTGGAAAGGTGGGCAGGGACCAGGTCTGGGAGGCTCCGGAAAAACTCTTCTCTTAGGTTTATTTATTTATTTTGGCTATGCCATGCCACAGGACATGCGGGATCTTAGTTCCCTGACTTGGGATCGAACCGGTGCCACCTGCATTGAGAGTGCAGAGCCTTAACTATCGGACAGCCAGGGAATTCCCTTCTTTTAGGTTTAGACTCTAACCTGAGGGTGACTCTGTGAGGGCATCTGCTGATCAGAAATAGGTTGTTCAGGGGAGTGTCCCCTGGCTGTTTTGGAGGAGACCAGGATGAGGGCAGCTAGACCAGTTTTGGGCTGTGGCTGCAATGAGGGCCTGACCAGTAGTAGAGCTGGAAGAACATGTGGATTCCCCAGGCATTCTGGAGTAGAACCAGCAGGACTTACTGATGGGTTATAACCAGTCAATCCTAAAGGAAATCAACCCTGAGTATTCATTGGAAGGACTGATGCTGAAACTGAAGCTCCAATACTTTGGCCACCTGTTGTGAAGAACTGACTCCTTAGAAAAGACCCTGAAGCTGGGGAAGATTGATTCCAAAAGGAGAAGAGGAAGACGGAGGATGAGATGGTTGGATGGCATCACCAATTCATTGGATATGAGTCTGAGCAAGTTCGGGGAGTTGCTGATGGACAGGGAAGCCTGGCGTGCTGCAGTCCATGGGGTCACAAAGAGTCAGGCATGACTGAGCAACTGAACTGAACTGAATAGGTTGGGGAGAATGAGAAGGGCGGGTAGGCTGACTCCCAGGTTCCAGGCGGGGCACTGGGGGGGACCTGGGTGATGACCCCAGGTGAAGAGGTATAGAAGGAAGAGAGGAGGGACCAACAGATGTAGGATACACCGAGTCCCGGGACCTGTGGATGTCTAGGCAGAGACAGACTGTCAGCTGCTGCGCACACAGGTCTGGAGATCCAAAGAGAGAGGGGTGCTGGGATAAGACCACAGAGTGTATTGTGGGCTTGAGGGCCCTGGCGGGGACTGTGAAAGGACAGGCGTGTCCTCAGCAACGTGTGTTCACACCATCCACAGTCACTGACCAGGCCCCTCTTTGTGCCAGGCCCTGTCCCGGGGAAGGAGGCTGTGGAAACAGAGACCATCTGAAGGAACCATGAAGAAGCCATGTATTCAGAGCCTGCTAGAGCAAGGGAGTCAGCCCCCATCTTTTGCCTTTTGGCAGAGACTCAAAGGCAGGCAGAGGAGTGGGAAACCTTTATAGTTGAAAAAAGCAGCAGAGGGGATGGTAGAAGGATCCAGGTGTGTCCCATCGGAGGCTGTTGGCATAGGAAAGTTGGGGCGGGCTAACTAGAAGCAGGTCCTTGTGTAAATGGTTAGGCTTGCATGGTTAACTTTCTCTAGTTGGTCCCTCTAGTTAGAAGTGGGAACAACAATTAGGGAAGCTGTCAGTTACGAATCAAGTCCTGGTTATGGGGGGCTGACGGTTGCAAGGGTTATTATTTGGCTTCTGGGCTGGTTGCTGAAGAGAGTGGTCTGACTTCCTCCAAGTCTGACTTAGAGATGGCAAAATGGTTTCCTGGGCTGGTTACTGGCAATCATGGGCTGGCTTCTTGGCTGGTTGCTGCAGACTGTGAGTCTGAGTTCTATTTTTATATGTGGTCTGGGCACAGTCTGTATATTCACTCTCTCAAGGTGTGGCAGTGAACACACCTACAGTCTTGGCCCTGATGGCCTTTGCATTCAAGGAGGTGAGACAGCATTATGCAAACAAACAAATGCATTATCAAGGCCCTTTTTAATCCAGGTCTTAGTCCTTTTACTGTTCATCTAACTCATTTTCTTTCAGACACTTAGCACTGTCTGAAAGGGTCTTGATAGTAGAATTCTGATAGGTTTTCCAACAAAAATATGTACATGAATGTTCATCACAGCACTATTCACACTGGCCCTAAAGTGGAAACAACCCAAATATCTATCAGTGGATGAATGAATAAACAAAACACGAGATGTCCAAACACTGAAATATTTTTTAAAATGATATTGTTGTTGTTCAGTTGCTAAGTCAAGTCCGACTCTTTGCAGCCTCATGAATTGTAGCATGCCAGGCTCCTCTGTCCTCTACAATCTCCCGGAGTTTGCTCAGATTCATGTCCATTGATTCAGTGAAGCTATCTAACAATCTCATCCTCTGCTGCCTGCTTCTCCTTTTGCCTTCAGTCTTTCTCAGCATCAGGGTTATTTTTTTCCCAATGAGTCAGCTCTTCCCATCAGGTGATCAAAATATTGGTATGTCAACTTCAGCAACAGTCCTTCCAATGAATATTCAAGGTTGATTTCCTTTAGGATTGACTAGCTTGATCTCCTTGCAGTCCAAGGGACTCTCAAGAGTCTTCTCTAGCAACACAATTCAAAAGCATCAATTCTTAGGCACTCAGCCTTCTTTATAGTCCAACTGTCGCATTTGTACATGACTCTTGGAAAAACCTTAACTTTAACTATATGGACCTTAGTCAGTAAAGTGATGTCTCTGCTATTTAATGCACTGTCTAGGTTTATCATAGCTTTCCTTCCAAGGAGCAACTGTCTTTTAATTTCATGGCTGCAGTCACCATCTGCAATGATTATGGAGGCCAAGAAAAGAAAATCTGTCACTGCTTCCACTTTTGCCCTTTCTATTTACCATGAAGTGATGGGACCAGATGCTATAATCTTCAGTTCAGTTTGGTTCAGTTCAGTCATTCAGTCATGTCTGACTCTTTGCGACCCCATGGACTACAGCATGCCAGGCTTCCCTGTCCATCACCAACTCCCGGAGTTTGCTCAAACTCATGTCCATCGAGTCAGTGATGCCATCCAACCAACTTATCCTCTGACATCCCCTTCTCCTCCTGCCTTCAATCTTTCCCAGCATCAGGGTCTTTTTCAATGAGTCAGTTCTTCATATCAGGTGGCCAAAGTATTGGACCTTCAGCTTCAGCATCAATCCTTCCAATGAATATACAGGATTGATTTCCTTTAAGATGGACTGGTTGGATCTCCTTGCAGTCCAAGGGACTCTTAAGTATCTTCTCCAGCACCACAGTTTGAAAGCATCAGTTCTTTGGTGTTCAGCCGTCTTTATGTCCCAGCTCTCTCATCTATACATGACTACTGCAAAAACCATAGCTTTGACTAGACAGACCTTTGTTGACAAAGTAATGTCTCTGCTTTTTAATATGCTGTCTAGTTTGGTCATAGCTTTTCTTCCAAGGAGCAAGCATCTTTTAATTTCATGGCTGCAGCCACCATCTGCAGTGATTTTGGAGCCCAAGAAAATAAAGTCTGTCACTGTTTCCATTGTTGCCCCATCTATTTGCCATGAAGTGATGGGACTGGATGCCATGATCTTAGTTTTTTGAAAGTTGAGTTTTAAGCAAGGTTTTTCACTCTCCTCTTTCACTTTCAGGAGGCTCTTTAGTTCCTCTTTCCTTTCTGTCATAAGGGTTGTGTCATCTGCATATCTGAAGTTATTGATATTTCTTCTGACAATCTTGATTCCAGCTTGTGATTCATCCAACCCGGCATTTAGCATGACGTACTCTGCACAGAAGTTAAATAAGCAGGGTGACAATACACAGCTTGTCATATTCCTTTCCCAATTTGAAACTAGTCAGTTGTAACATGTCCAATTCTAGCTGTTGCTTCCTGGCCCACATACAGGTTTCTCAGGAGATAGGTGAGGTTTGTCTGATATTCCCATCTTTTTAAGAGTTTTCCACAGCTTGTGATCCACAGTCAAAGGCTTCAGCTTGCAGTGACCCAGTCAAAGGCTTTAGTGTAGTCAATGAAACAGAAGTAGATATTTTTCTGGAACTCCCTTGTTTTCTCCATGATCCAGTCAATGCTAGCAATCTGATCTCTGGTTCCTCGGCCTTTTCTAAACTCAGGTTGTACAACTGGAAGTTCTCGATTCACATACTAGTGAAGCCTAGCTTGAAGGATCTTCAACATAACCTTACTAGCATGTGTAGTAGGTACATACAAAGTAGTGCCATACTTTGTATGGTAGTCTGAACATTCTTTGACATTACCTTTCTTTGGGATTTGAATGAAAACTGACCTTTTCCAATCCTGCGACCACTGCTGAGTTTTCCAAATTTGCTGGTGTATTGAGTGCAGCACTTTAACAGCATCATCTTTTAGGATTTGAAATAGCTCAGCTGGAATTCATCACCTCCACTAGCTTCATTTGTATTGATGCTTCCTAAGGTCTCCTTGACGTCACACTCCACAATGTTTGGCTCTAGGTAAGTGACCACAGAATCATGGTTATGTAAGTCATTACGACTTTTTTTGTTTAGTTCTTCTCTGTATTCTTGGCACCTCTTCTTCATCTCTTCTGCTTCTGTTAGATCCTTACTGTTTCTGTCCTTTATCGTGCCCATATTTTCTTGAAGAGATCACTAGTATTTCCCATTCTATTGTTTTTCTCTGTTTCTTTGCATTGTTCTTTTAAGAAGGCCTTCTTATCTCTCCTTGCTGTTCTCTGAAATTCTGCTTTCATTTGGGTATATCTTTCTCTTTCTCCCTTGCCTTTCACTTCTCTTCTTTCCTCAGCTATTTGTAAAGCCTCCTCAGACAATCACTTTGCATTCTTGCACTTCTTTTTCTTTGGGATGTTTTAGGTCACTGCCTCCTGTACAATTTTTAAATTTAATTTTTTTTTAAAATTTAATTTTTTTAAAGTTTTATTAATTTTTTTACTTTTGGCTGTGCTGGGTCTTCGTTGCTATGCACAGGCTTTTCTAATTGCAGGGAGCAGGGGCTACTCTCTAGCTGAGTTGCACGGGCTTCTCACTGCAGTGGCTTCTCTTGCTGCAGAGCTCAGGTTTTAGGGCACGTGGGCTCAGTAGCTGCAGCGTGTGGACCTAGTTGTCCCACAGCATGGGGTTCTTCTGGGACCAGGGATCAAATCTGTGTCTCCTGGATTGGCAGGGGAATTCTTAACCACTGGACCACCAGGGAAGTCCCATACAATAAAATTTTATTCGGCCACAAAAAGAAACATAGTACTGGTACATGCTATGAAAAATGAAAGTGAAAGTTGCTCAGCCATGTCTGACTCTTTGCCACCCCGTGGATTATACATGGAATTCTCCAGGCCAGAATAGTGGAGTGGATAGCCTTTCCCTTCTCCAAGGGGTCTTCCCAACCCAGGAATCGTACCAGGATCTCCTGCATTGCAGGTGGAGTTTTTACCAACTGAGCTATCAGGTACATGCTATAGAGCAGGTACATGCTATATCTGGTACATGCCATAGAGCAGCAGAAATAAACCTTGAAAACGCTATGCTAAGTGAAAGAATCCAGGCACAGCAGGTCACATAAATGAAATATCCAGAATAGGCAAATTCATTGAGAGAGAGGAGGTTAGTGGTTGCTAGGAGTTGGGGTGAGGTGGAGAACTGGGAGTGACTGCTTAGTGGGTATGAGGTTTCTTTGCGGGGGTGATGAGAAAGTTCTGGAATTCAATAGTGGTTACAGCCGCACAACATCGTGAATAGTACTTAATGCCATAAGATTGTATACTTTAAAATGGTAAATGTTAAGTTATGAGTATTTTAAATGCATGATCAGTTCTGATGATTTAATTAAATTATAAATATTTATAACCAAGTCTTTTATTTGGTCAACTTTCATCAAACAGAGGAAGATTCTGCTTCTTTTTTTTTTTTTTGGAAATCAACAATATCAGCTTCTGAATAATTAGCAAACTTCCAATGTAACATATAAAGTGATATCACAGAAAAGACGGCTTTCACTCAGTATGGACAGTTCAGTTTCTGAACAATCTGAATTATTATTCATGCTAAATGGGTAATTATTTCCAAGGCTTTCATATGGTAACAAAGTCAATAATCAATAGTGTCAAGTAAAAAGGTAATTTTGCATTTGATAAACATTGCAGGTTTTACACTTAAAAGATATCTAACGTAGAACAATAGCTCCATTTGAATTGCAAAGTGACTTTAATGACATAGTAATGTAATCTCTTTAGGAGATGAGCAATGAACTTTAAAAAAAAAAAAAAAATAGTTAAGGACCCCTGGATCTTTTTCTGTTAGTCAGTGAAAAACACCATCACTCTCAAAGAGGATGATTTTCAGTCTTCCTCTTCTGTTGGATACAATGTATTGTGCACTTTCTCAGCGCTACGCTGGGAGCTGAACATAGTCATCTAAGCAACATTGTCACGGTGGCCCACAGCGTAAGATTTCTTCTCTGCATTTTGCCAAGAGGTGATGGAATTTGCCCAATTTCTCTCCGATAGCTGATAAAAGAAACAGAGTCCAAATCTAGCTTTCTTTGATTCTAAATCTTACTCTCTTAATCAGCAAACTGGTTCTGTAACAAGTCACAGGTAGTAGGTAAAGGTCACAGGCTCTGTGACCACACAGTCTGCTGCTGCAGCACAAAAGTAGCCACAGACAACACATGAGCCAATAAGCATGGCCATGACCCCTGTTCTAATATGGCACTGACATCTGAATTTTATTTAATTTTTCATGTGTCGTGAAGTATTCCTCTTTCACTCCCCCCAGCAATTTCAAAACATAGAAACCATCCTTAGCTTATAGGCCATACAAAAACAGGCAGCAGGCCAGATTTGGCCCAAGGGTTATAGTTCACTGACACCTGCTCTTAATCCCTGCGAGGTCCCCAAAGTCAGTGCCTGCAGTGGACAGGGAGATGATAGAATGAGTGAAACAGGCTGGGCAAGACACTAGGGGTTAGTGGGGACTATGGCCCCACTTCTAGGATCTCAAAGGAAAGAAGCTGGAAATTTAGGTTTGTATTTGCAATTTCCCTGTTTCAATATGACAGCAAATCCAAATTTCTGAAAGATAATACTATCTTCGATCAGATATGGCCCATAGGTCCCCTTTGGCAACCTCTTCACTGTGGTTGAATGGATTCTCAATCCTGGCTACTCTTGGGAATCACTTTAGACTAAAAAAGGAAAAAAAAAAAAAACAAAAACAAACCTCCACCAAGATGTCTGGGCCTCACCCTCAGAAACTGGATTTAAATGGTCTGCAGTGGAGAGCCCAGATATTTTTAAAGCCCCCCAGTGGATTCTGAAATGTAACCACTAATACCTCTTTCAGCCAATTACACGTGCTCCTTCCCAGAGTGCTGTGTGTGTGTGTATATATATATATATATATATATCTCCTGCTGGAAGGCAGATTTCCTGCTCTTCTTGTTTTAAAAGCCACCTCATTTAACCTATTCTTGTGCCTGCCACAAAGCAGCTGCATATAAACACCACTGCCATAAAGAACCAGAATCTCCCTTGCATGTCAGTCCTATTTGTTGGATGCAAAGACCAACTCTTCTTGTCAAGTGAAGTGAGAATAAATAAAGTGAAGTTGCTCAGTCATGTCTGACTTTTTGTGACCCCATGGACTGTAGCCTACCAGGCTCCTCTGTCCATGGGATTTTCCAGGCAAGAGTACTAGAATGTGTTGCCATTTCCTTCTAAAGGGGATCTTCCCGATTCAGGAATTGAACCCGGGTCTCCCGCATTGCAGGCAGATTCTTTACCTTCTGAGCCATCAGGGATGCCCCGAAGTGAGAATATTTATATATTTAAACAAGTGAAAGTTGCTCAGTCATGTCTGACTCTCTGCAACCCTGTGGACTATATACAGTCCATGGAACTCTCCAGGCCAGAATACTGGAGTGGGTAGCCTTTCCTTTCTCCAGGGGATCTTCCCAACCCAGGGACCGAACCCAGATGTCTGTCATTGCAGGTGGATTCTTTACCAGCTGAGCCACAAGGAAAGCATCAAGACTGAGGGGCAAAGTCATAGTGACTCCTGGTCAGTGAGGCAGGGGGGCACAGGGCACCAGCTGTGGGGCAGACTTGGGAAATAGTCTGAAGGCAATTTTTTCTGCACAGCACCCTGCTCCATGGAGAAGTCCAAGGGCCTTGAACCCTAGCTGCAGTCAAAAGGGCCCCACTCACAGATACAGGCCACCCCCTGGCTCAGGGGCCTTCAGTAGCTTCCTTTATTCTTCACCTTGGCCTTTGTGGTCTGGTCCAAAGTTCAACACAGAACACTATGGGTGATGGGATGAGAGGTTTATCCCAGAAATCAGCTCTTAACAGAGCTCTAGAAGGAGTGGGGAAAGGACCAGTCCAGGAGGGAAGCCATAGGATCAGAGGAGGCACCAGCCTGTCCATCTGGGCAGCCAAGCACCAAAATAGGACAGCCAAGGGAAGGCCCTCTGGCAGGCTGTGCCTCTGTGCCGTGCCCCTACTGAGCATCTGGTGGTACAGGGCTTGGGGCAGAGCAGAGGAGAGCAAGGTCAAGTGGAACATCCGAGCATCTCTGCATCTTATCATCCACTGCCTCTGATCACAGTATTTTCAGTGATGGTGACTGCTTCACTTGCACTTGCCCATTCAAGGTCAATGTTTAATACAGTATTTTGGAGGGGAAAAAAAATCCTTTGCCTAATACATGGCTTCATTTTGCTATATAATTAATGGTCAACATATAGCAGAGTAACAAAAAATATGTATACAATACAGTAAGTCCCCTACACAGAAACAAGTTTCATTCCAAGAGCACATTTTAAGTCCAATTTTGTTAAGTCCGACAAAGTTAGCCTAGATACCCAGGTAACACTATTGGCTATGTAGTACTATAAAGTGAAAGAAAGTGAAGTCGCTCAGTCATGTCTGACTCTTTGCAACCCCATGGATTGTAGCCCAGGGAATTTTCCAGGCAAGAGAACTGGAGTGGGTTGCCATTTCCTTCTCCAGGGGATCATCCTGTCCCAGGGATCAAACCCGGGTCTCCTGCATTGCAGGCAGACGCTTTACCTCTGAGCCACCAGGGAAGCCCATATAGTACTATACTTTGGTGCTTATAATAGGTTTATAATACTTTTCATGCAAGTAATACATAAAAAACCAAACACAAAAAATAAACATTTTTCATCTTACAGTACAGTACCTTGAAAAGTACAGTAGTACAGAACAACAGCTGACATACAGGGGCTGACATCAAGAGAACAGGCAGGAAGAGTTACAGACTGGACGAGGGAGAGGAGGGGGGAGATGGTGGAGCTGAGGAATTTTCAGCAATAAGAGACGGAGGGCAAACTGCAGTTTCACTCCCACCATGGCACAGCTTCTGGTTCCTTGCTGGATTCAATTCTATCTACCCTCTTGAAAAAAAAAAAAAGTACAGAGACTCACGTTCACATCTTTGAAAGCTTACAACTTGAAGGTTTGTATGTAGGGAACTTACTGTACTTAAAGTTTCTGCCAGCAAGCAAAAATAAGCCATACCCCCCACTAATTCTGGGGGACCCCATAGGCTTGGAAAACCATTGGAAGCTACTGCTAAAACTTTGTTTGTGATATGATTAAACAAGTAGCTCTCGGGACTTCCCTAGTCCAGTGGTTACGACTCCATGTTTCCATTGCAAAGGGGCACAGGTTCCATCCCTGATGGGGGAACTAAGATCTTGCAGGAAAATAAACAAACAAACAAACAAAAATGAGCTCTCAGCAGGAATTTTAATGGTCACCATACAAGATCCAGAAAGTTTTTGTAGCTTAATGGCCCACATAGATTCAGAGTTCTACATGCTTCTTTAATGTCTATGTCATTTTCTCTGTGATAAAGAATGCTTTATCTTTAGTTTGCTTAAAAATTTTTTTCCAAAGAAATTCCAACTCCAGACAATTATAATCCCAGTGATAGCAGAGCTTTCTACTACAATACATGGGTTAATGAACACAAAAAGGTTTGTGGAATCCCTAATAGTAGATGATTAATAAATGATACTTTCCTTCCCACATCTCTAGGGTTATTTTCTTCTAAGGATTAAACAAACTTGCAATTAAGTAGTAAATAAAGCTATACACACTATAGTGAATATATACAACATTGTATTATAATCACCAGACTAGCTGAGAGACTAGATCTTAAAAGGAAATGATAATTATGTGATGTGAAAGAGGTGCTACAATAGCAATCTTATTACAATGCATCAATATCAACATATTATAAAATATATCATAATATCAACAATGTATCAAATCAATGTATACAATGTTATATATCATATGCTACAGCTACTGCTAAGTCACTTCAGTCATGTCCGACTCTGTGCGACCCCATCCCTGGGATTCTCCAGGCAAGAACACTGGAGTGGGTTGCCGTTTCCTTCTCCAATGCATAAAAGTGAAAAGTGAAAGTGAAGTCGCTCAGCCATGTCCTACTCTTCTCAACCCCATGGACTGCAGCCCACCAGGCTCCTCCATCCATGGGATTTTCCAGGCAAGAGTACTGGAGTGGGGTGCCATTGCCTTCCCCGATATATCATATACATTTCAGTTTTTTCTTTTTTTTTAAACTGCTAAGAATCTGTCTGCCAATGAAGGAGTGTGAATTCAATTCCTGGGTTGGAAAGATCCCCTAAAGAAGGAAATGGCAACCCACTCTGGTATTCTTGCCTGGGAAATCCCACTGGACAGAGAAGCCTGGGGTGCTAAGTCCATGGGGTCACACAGAGTTGTACACAACTTAGCAACTCAACACACACACACTTAACTCCGACTACTGATTATGAAAATATCCTTGAAAGAAAATACATAGGTAAGTAAAGGAATTCTCTTTGGGGAAGATAAAAGTGAATATTTTATAAAAGCAGCTCAGTCTTACCTGTGCTCTATCTTGAAGCTTGTTATAAATCTATAGCATGTTTCTTTCTTCCTTCTTTTTTAATTTAAAAAGCTGGAGAAAACATTAAATATGGAAAATAACTCTTTGGATTTAGGAGCTCAGTGTTCTGAGGAGACAGTCGTGGTCATTGAACATTCTTATCTGCTACCCATAAGAAAATTCTCTCTAGTTCTACCACATCTCAACATTCCTGTGGTTGTAACTGAGGTCTTCCACTGTTTGCATAAGAACCAGGGTCACTAAACCATCTCTGTGAAGTGGAATCATGGGCTTTTCCTGAGGCAAGGGAGGATGTTCTACCTCTGTCCAGACCAGTGGGCGACCTGCAGCTTGTCCAAGTGCAGCATTCATCCTCCCCAAGAGCATCACTTCTCTGAGGACAAGGCCACCACCCTCTATTCTAGAGGGGCTACAACTAGTCTGAACTATGGCAAAGGAGTCATCAGCATGGAATAGGAGAGCTGGCTAGTCTTGTGCCATAAAGTAGGGGCCATAGGCTGACTGTAATCGATGGCTAGTCCTCTCTAGGTAGTGAGAGGACAGTCAAGGCAACTTCCAAGCACTGGTAATCTATGCTTCCTTAGGTGCCTGCTTAAGTGATGATTAACACCTCCCCTTAGGGACATCGCTCTGTGTTCCTTCTCCTCTTCCCTAGCCCACAGATGGTGCCTCTTAGAGTGAAATCTTCAGACCAACAGTATCAAAAGCACTTCGTTAGACAGAGTATTACTCAGCCATTAAAAAGAATGAAATAAGGCCATTTGCAGAAACATGAATGGACCTAGTGACCATCATACTGAATGAAGTAAGTCAGAGAAAGGAGGAGAAATATTGTATGACATCCCTTATATGTGGAATCTAGAAATAAATGATACAAATGAACATACAAAACAGGCTCACAGACTTTGAAAACAAGCTTATTGTTGCCGTGGGGAAGGGAGAGTTAGGGAGTTTGGGATGGATATGTACACACTGCTGTACTTAAAATGAATAACCAACAAGGACCTACTGTACAGCACGTGGAACTCTGTTCAACGTTATGTTACGTGGCAGCCTGGATGGGAGGGGAATTTTGGGGAGAATGGATACATGTATATGTATGACTGAGTCCCTTCTCTGGTCACCTGAAACTATGACAACATTGTTTATTAATCTGCTATGCTGCTGCTGCTAAGTCACATCAGTCGTGTCCGACTCTGTGTGACCCCATAGACGGCAGCCCACCAGGCTCCCCCGCATCCCTGGGATTTTCAAGGCAAGAACACTGGAGTGGGTTGCCATTTCCTTCTCCAATGCATAGAAGTGAAAAGTGAAAGTGAGATCGCTCAGTCCAGTAGGACTCTTAGAGACCCCATGGACTACAGCCTACCAGGCTCCTCCGTTCATGGGATTTTCCAGGCAAGAGTACCCCAATACAAAATTGAAAGTTTTAAAAAAATTAAAAAGCATTTCGTTAGAAAAGCAGATTCTCTGTCGGGCCCCACCCAGACCCACTGAAACCATGCAGGGTGGGGTCCAGCAATCTGTATGACTTGACAAACCCTCCAGATAACCCTGATGCGCTCTAAAATGTGAGAACTATGGCTCTAGCCTAGGGCAGTGAGTCCCCAAATGTGTTTCATACTAGGACCTCTTGGGGAGCTTTGAAAACCCCAATCATGCCCAGGCTTCACCCACACTAATTAAGTTAGAAGCTGGCCATAAGGCTCAGGCATCAGGAGTTCTTAAAGATCCTCCAGGTAATTCAGATGGGCAAGCGAGTTTGAAAACCACTGCTCTATCTGGGGCCTCGCTGCTCAAGAGGGTGGTCTCTAGACTAGCAACTTCCACTGCCATCACAGGGCGGTGGGCTAGGGGGGGAGGCTTGTTAGAAATGCAGGGTCTCAGGCCCCAGTCCAGACCTGCTTGCTCAATCAGTCTGCGCTTTAACAAGATCCCAAGTGACTCATAAGCAAATTAAAATGTGACATGCACTGGCCTGGGGTACAAAAAAACACAATCAGAAGTGTGTGTCTGAAACTTTCTGACTTCTAGATCAATGATTTACTGAACCGGGTCCAGAGGTGATTTTGTTTTCTGGTTCTCGGGCGACACTCCCCTCTCCCCGGCCCCGCCCATTTCAATTAGGGAAGGGATAGTGACTGGAGAAAAGGAAATAAATTCCAGGAGCACCTCAAGGGGGCCCTACAGAGTGAGTAAGGGAGGAAGGAACATTTTAATTACCATTTGGATGTATTCTGGATATACTCTGTTCATCGTATTATTAGTTACCACCTTGTCTAATAGCTCCTCCCAGGAGGCCTCTCCGCAAACACGCTGTTTCTCTCTCCCTCTCCACCCCACCCTCCAGTTTCTTACTTCTCAATATCTCACCAGACCCACGACTGAATGATTTAGAAAGTGAAACCAAGGATGACTCAGAATTGGAATAAATATTAACCTGGATTTACTATTTTCTTAAAGTGAAAGAGGTCCAGATTAAAATAGGCTGATTTTTGTGACCAAAGGCAATAGAACTTTTATGCCTTGCAATTTCTTTAACCTATAAGATCTTTTTTTATTAACCTAATCCACTTATTTAGCCTTTTTCCTCGTCTCAAAAGGGAGGTGTGGCTGTACACTCATCTCTATATATATGTGTTTGTGTGTAGTTATGAAAAATATGGGGGACTTCCTTGTTGGTCCAGTGGTTAAGACTCTGTTCTTCCAAAGCAGGGGGTACAGGTTCGATCACTGGTTGGGGGACTAAGATCCCACAGGCAACATAGCCAAAAAAAAAAAAAAAAAAAAAAAAAAAACCTGGCTATAGCTATATGACCAAGTTCTGTCCAATGAGGTATAAGCAGAAATATTATGTGGCAATATCTAAGAACCATCCTTAAAAAATGATTGGTACATACTTTTAGCTTCTTTTTCTTCCCACTTATTCATTCTCCTGATTGGAACATGACCTGATGGCTGGAGCTGGAGCAGCCACCTCAGACCAGGAGGTAACCTTGGAAATGGAGGCCAAGCACAGCAGAGGAATAGAATAGATGGAGCCTGGATCACTGAGGACTTCATGGAGCAGAACTGCCATAAGAGTTCCGGATTACTTGCTCTGAACTTAGACTTGAGAGAGAAATAAAACTTTTATTTTGTTGAAGGCACAGTTATTTTGGATCCTGTTACCAATTTAATTCCAACTGATAGACTACTCTGGTTTAAGGCAGCCCTCTTTCATGTTTATCTGCTTTTTTTCTTCAAAGCCCTTAGTGACTAAAATTACTTCGTATATTTATTTATACTTTAATTTGTATTTTTATTATCTATCTTGCCCCCTCTGAAATATAAACTCTTTGAGGCCAGGGATTACTTATGTTCAGTGCTGTATCCTTATCACCTGTAAGAGTGCCTAGCACATGGTAGGTGCTTAATAAATATTTGTGCAGTGAACTGGTGAGTGAATACCTACTAGGTGCCAGGGAGAGAGATTAAAAAATTATTAACATATGTTTCCTGAGTCCTTGCCTGAGCACCATCTAGTGGAAACTGATTCTCTGTTGTTGAAAGTGCTCGTCATCCTCACTGGGTTCATCTAACCATGGTTCTCAGCCAGGGGCAATTTTGCTTCTTAAGGGGCTTTTGTTGGGCGTATTTTTGATTGTTACAAGTTAGGGGATACCACTGGTATCTAGTGAGTAGAGGCCAGGAAAGTTGCTAAACATCCTACAGTGCCCAGGACGGCCCCTACAACAGATGGTTATCTGGCCCCAAATGCTAACAGTGCTAGCTTCGAGAAAACCTGATCAAGCCAAGGTCAGTGCCAACGACATTTGCCAGAGGCAAAGACGTTTGGGCTGTGCAAGTGTAGAAGCCATTGAGTGTGGGGGACACATGCTATGGGGTCTTTGATCTTATTAGTGAGAGTCTTGAAATTAAGCCCCAAGTAGAGGTCAACTGAGTTGCCAGATTCTGTAAAGGTCCCCACTGAGAGGCCAACTCCAACCATTAACCTTTACTTGTCACAGGGCCCACGTTTTGAGAACACGATGCATTTAGAACAGGAAACTTATGTCCAGAGCTCTAGAAATCAAATCAGAGAAGTTCTTTGACAGGTATCATCATTAGTGTTAAGAACTCTAAGCTCACGTTGCTGGGTTTCCTCAGGAAACCAAAGAGCTCAAGAGGCTGTCCTGCTCTTTGCTGTCATAAATTTCTTCTCTATTTCTGTTGGGTGAATGGAGTATATCTACCTTCATGACCCTCCCACAAAATGCAATTTTCTCTTGCAGGTAAACAAATGAAGGATGAGGGTAGTCTAAGGTACAGGAGATTATGGAGGTGATTGTTCTGGGCGGCTTCATATTTTGCCTTTTTTTTTTTTTTAAAGCCTCATAATTTGTTAGACGCTGATGTGCTTGGAGACTTTGGCTATTGGCACCTAATCTCTCCGAGCCTTAGTTTTCTCATCAGCAAACCCAAGGGGTTGAATCAGGCTTACTGATCTTCCACGCTAAATAAACATCATGATTTATCTATCACCTGTTAACCAGATAAATGATGGCAACAAATGCTTGAGTTTGAAGAAATAAATTTGAAAATAAAGGAGAGACTACTATAATTCCTACCATCAATATTCCTTCCTCCCACCCGCCCCTACCATTTTCAAAAACACAGCATCAACACTAACCTTTGGGATAGTATTTCCTAAAAATATGTGTCTTAGAACATAGTTCTCAAGATGTGAAAATGGGACTCTACATCAAAAAAATTGGGGAGTGTACTAGATCCTCCCTTTTGGAGAGTCACAGTAAATCATTTTAACATTTTCTAAACCCAATGCGTCTCACCTACTTGACTAGAGATTTAATTCTTCATTGAATATTTACTAGCATCCTACAGAATTACAGAACTAGTGTTCCATGAAACTCACTTTTGGAGAACCTGACTTGTTATATAATGCCAATACCTTTTGCTCTGTATGTACTTGGAGAGGGAATGGTGGAACCTGCTAAAAACTATCTCAAAGAAAATAGACAATGTGCTTTACAACTTTCCCGGGCTTCAGTAGACACATAGGAATTACCCAAACACCTGGTATCAGGCAACAATAACATGCTTGGACACACTATTAATAAAATCCTCTTATTGGCCTCAGTTTATTGTTATATAGCCTATTATGCAAAGAGAGAAAAGTTTTAAACATATGCTTCTTTGCTGAATTTACTCTGAATTCAGTTCACTAATTGACTCTATTACAGGGATGGCAAATAGGTTTTTTTCTCTCATGACAGCTTTGATCAGTGGGTAGTAGCTGCCTAGAGTTCTGTGTTAAAAAATAAGAAGAAAAAAAAAAGAAAAAAAAAATAAGAAGAAGCCCTTGAATGGGCTTGGAGAGAAAATATGCTATGGTTGATTCTTCATGTTTGGCTATAGTGCCGTGATTGATTGCTGATTTCCGTTGTGATGTCTACTAGGATGTCTACATCTTAGGAGAAGGCACAGGATGCTTGTTGGGTGTTTCCTCACCAAAAATAAGAGGCTTCTTACAAGCTACCCACATTGGCTTGGTTGGGGAGTTAAGACTTAATACACTTAAGTGACAACAGGAGTGGTTAAGATAATTCTGTAGGGTCAGAAAAAGAGAGTTCCTTCAGGTCTTAAGGTAAAGATAAGTTGCATGCAAGAGTTGATTTGGACCATGGAGGTTAGAAAGGTTAGGTCCAGTGAGGAGACCCTGGGAGGTAATTCTCAGCAGAGACTGCAAATGAGCTGCCAAGGCCCCAGGGATAGTGTCAGCATCCCTTAGACAATGCACAATAAAAATACATTCTTATCCTTTGTCTAGCACACTTCTGTCCAATAGAAATATAATTTGAGCCACATATATAATTTCAAATTTTCTAGTAGCCACATTTAAAAAGTCAAGAGAGAATTCTAGTGGTTAGGACTCCACAATTTCACTGCCCAGGGCCCAGGTTTGATCCTTGCTCCCCAGGTGATAAAGAATTCGCATGCACAAGAGACACAGGTTCTATCTTTGGGTTGGAAAGATCCCTTGGAGAAAGAAATGGCAACCCACCACAGTATTCTTGCCTGGAAAATCCCATGAACAGAGGAGCCTGGTGGGCTACAGTCCATGGGGTTCCAAAGAGTCAGAGGTGACTGAGCATGTACACATGCCGGGAACTAAGACCCTAAAAGCTGCACAGCACATCCAAAACAAACAAACAGAAAAAGGAAACAAAACCAAAAGAAGAGGTAAAGAGAAATAAGTGAAATGAATTTTAATAATAAAGTTTATTTAAACCCAATATATCCAAACTACAATCACTTCTTATAATCAATGTAAAAAGTATTAATGAGATAGTTTGCACTCTTTTTTTGGTAATAAGCCTTTGAAAACTGGTGCATATTTTATTTACATTATATATCAAGGGGAACCAGACATTCAAGTGCTCAATAGCCCCAAGTAGCTAATGGCTACCATGTTGGACAATGTCAGTACAAACTACCACTCTTATTTATGTGTTCTGTCTTCCAAAACGCCTGAAATTCTATTCTGATACAACTGGTGCTAACAATACTTTTTAATGTAAAAATTATTTCTATAAGAAAAATTCATTAATTTATTACTTTAAAATTAATTAAAAATTTTTCAAAGTGAGAGATTGTTATTTTTGCTTTCTATTAATGTTAAGAAGATAGAATTATTAAGTACAGAAGAGTAATAGTTCCTATGTCTTATTCTTTTTCTAATTTTTTTTTTTTTACCATTTTTAGGTTGAGATAAAATAAATGTAACATAAAATTCACCATTTATGTGTCGAGTTCTGTGGCATGAACTACATTCACACTGTTGTTCTAGCATTACCACCATCAATCTCCAGAGACTTGTCATCCTCCCAAACTGAAACCCTACACCTTTTAGACAGTAACTCCCTATTCTCTCCTTCTCCCAGGTCCTGGCAGCCACCATTCTGCTCTCTGTCCATACCAGTTTCACTACTCTGAGTTCCTCATATAAGTAGAATCATACAGTATTTATTTCTTTGTGTTAGTTTATTTTACCTAGTATAATGTCTGCAAACCTCTATATTGTAGTATATGTCAGACTTTCCCTTTAAGGGTGAATAATATTCCATTGTATGGATATACCACATTTTATTTATCCTTTCATCCATCGATGGAAACTTGGATTGCTTCTGTCTTTGGCTATGTGAGTAATGCTGCTATAAGGATGGGTGTGGAAAAACCTGTTTGAGTCCCTGCTTTCAATTCTTTGGGGCATGTACCCAGAATGGAATGGATGAATCATATGGTAATTTTATTTTTTAATTTTCTAAGGAATTTCCAAGCTGTTTTTCACAGCGATTGCACTATTTTACATGCCCCCCAGCAACACACAATAGAAAAGCTTCTATTTTCTCCACATCCTCACCAACACTTGCTGGTTTCTGCTTGTTCATTTATAATGACTGTCTTAAAGGGTGTAAAGTGGTATCTTATTGTGGTTTTGTTTTGAACTTTCCCAACAATTAGAGATGTTGAGCATCTTTTCATGTGTTTATTGGCCATTTTTACATCTTCTTTGGAGAAATGTCTATGCAAGTCCTTTGCCCATTAAAAAAAAATTTACTTATCTATTTTTGGCCGTGCTGGGTCTTCATTGCTGCACGGACTTTTCTCTAGTTGTGGCGAGCAGGGGCTACTCTCTGGCTGCGGTGCACGGGCTTTTTGTTGTGGTGGCTTCTCTTGTTGCAGAGCATGGGCTCTAGGGTACCCAGGCTTCAGTAGTTGTGGTTCTTGGGCTCGAGAGCACAGGCTCAATAGTTGTGGCACATGGGCTTATTGCACCACGGCATGAGGGATCTTCCTGGACCAGGAATCAAACCCATGTCTCCTGCATTGGCAGGCAGATTCTTTACCACTGAGCAACCAGGGAAGCCCCCTTTGCCCATTTTTTAATTGACTTGTTTGTGTTGTTGTTGAGCTGTAGGAGATCTTTGTATATTCTGGATTTTAACTCCATTTCAGATACATGATTTGCAGATATTTTCTCCCTTTCACTCTGTTGATAGTGTCCTTTGAGGCACATCATTTTGGTACTTTATGGAATGGTCAGAAAAACACTCCCCCATTATACACCCCTCAAGTGGTTTTCAGGTAGAGGGTATCTTTGACATCAGGTAACCCAGGATTCAAAACCAGGTTCTGCTATTCACCGGCTGAGTGGCATGGGGCAATTTACTCACTAAGCTTCCTGAGTACAGTTTCCTCCTATGTAAAAATCAGAATTTGATAATATTTACCTCCCAGTGTTTGAGGAATGGTGGCAGTTTGAAATAAATATAATTAAAATTCTCTGTAAGTAATCATTATTATTTTAACTAAAATAGTGGAAAAGGTGGTTTCTGAGTTTCAACTGGGGAGCTCAGGGCCAGACTTGGTCTTTTATTAACTCTCTTCCATCCCTGATATTTGCTAGGAATAAACACTTCCAAAACACTAGCTGATAATTTAAGATTAGGCTATTATTTTCCTACAATCCTATTATTTTCATGTTTCTGTTTCCCTTACCAGAGGTGATGTCATATTCGGCCATCTGCTTCCCCTGCATCCAAAAACCACCTCAAGTCATGCTTTTACTGAGAAGCTTCTTCCGGGGCCCAGCAGGAGGGTACCCTGAGAGGTGGTATGCCTGGGGGATGGTCCAAACACCCAGGCCAAGTTGAGTGACCTTCAAATCACTGTAACACAAAAGAGCTTCCAGAATAAGCTTTCATTTGCTCCTTGGCATGGGACGAAGGGATCGTTTCAGTTTCAGTTACGACACATAGAGCAGTCCACTAAAGAGGTCAAAGAGTTCTACTTCAGCAAGAAGCTCTGCAGGGAAATATTTATCCCTCCCTTACTTGATTGGCTCAACTCTTTAACTATAGTGAATTAAATGTGCAATATCTGTTTGCTTTTTGAAAGATGGGTACTCACACAAATTGATACATTAAGTTGATTGTTGGCTAAAGTAAATTATAGGGGGAGCAAGGGGACAGGCAACTGCATGTGAATTTAAGCTTCAGCTCTACTATATACATGTCCACTGTAAGCCTCTGCTTCATCATCTGTAAAATGGGAATAAGAAGAGCAACCAACCTCATCTTGAGGATTCCATGAACAATGAATTAGTTATTGTACAGCCTTAGCAGTAGCTTGGAGAGAAGCGAGAGATCAATAAATGTCAGTTATTGTTATTACCAATTGTATCATCTTTATCACCACCATCATCATGGATGACTTGGATGACTTCCAGGCAGTAATAACACATACTAAAGGTGCCACGCTTCTTTGTCCCGAGTTAGCTTCCATCTGTATACTTCCTCTTCCAACCCCCACCACACGTTAAGAGAAAGGATTTTCTCTTCAACCCAATCCTGGTGGGTCCTGACCTTAGGCAAAATGTTTGGAAGGATGAAGGTTGGTAGTGATAGTGAAGTCGCTCAGTCGCGACCCCGTGGACTGTAGCCTACCAGGCTCCTCCGTCCATGGATTTCTCCAGACAAGAATACTGGAGTGGGTTGCCATTTCCTTCTCTAGGGGATCTTCCAGACCCCGGGATTGAACCCGGGTCTCCCACATTGCAGGCAGACGCTCTAACCTCTGAGCCACCAGGGAAGCCCTGGTAAGAGACCAGGAAATGACAGGTGAAGCCATGGATTTATAAATGACTTTAAAATTTAGAATTTAAAATTTTAAAATGTAGACTTTAAATTTTAAAGTCTACATTGGTAGGAGCTCCCACTAAGGGCCCAAGAGAAAGGAAAATAAACTATCTCTAGCCAGACATTACTTGTCATTTAGCATTAGAAGTAAAAAGCTTTGTTTTCTTACAATCCAGTTCTTCCAAAAGGCATATATTAGATACAGGAGGGGCTTCCCAGGTGGTCCAGTGGTAAAGAATCCGCCTGCAATGCAGGAGTTGCAGGAAACTCAGGTTTGATCCCTGGGTTAGGAAGATCCCCTGGAGGAGGAAATGGCAACCCTCTCCACTGTTCTTGCCTGGGAAATCGCATGGACAAAGTAGCCCGGTGGACTATATATAGTCCATGTGGTCACAAAGAATCAGACATGATTGAGCATGCATGCAATGAGGAATGAGGTACAGAAAGGAAATATACACAGGATATATTTAAAATGTTAAAAGGTAACTGTCCAGGGCTTCCCTAGTAGCTCAGTGGTAAAGAATCCGCCTGCCAGTGCAGGAGATACAGAATCCATCCTTGGGCTGGGAAACTCTGACATGTCGCAGAGTAGCTAAGCCCGTGCACCGGATCTGTTGAGCCCAGCGTGTTCTAGAGCCCAGAAACTGCAACTACTGAAGCCCACTCATTCTAGAGCCTGTGTGCTGCAACAGGAAAAGCCACCGCAACGCAAAGCCCGCTCATTGCAGCTAGAGAAAAGCCCACACAGCTACAAAGACCCAGCAGAGTAAAAAAAAAAAAAAGATAACTGTACAAAAAATTGATGGAAATGACTTGCTGGGGATATTTTATCTGCATAATCTGCATTTTATTTACATTTGTGCCTGTGTGCGTGTGTGCATGCTAACTCGCTTTAGTCATGTCCAACTCTTTGTGACCCTATGGACTGTAGCCCACCAGGCTCTTCTGTCCATGGAATTTCTCAGGCAAGAATACTGGAGAAGGTTGCCGTCTCTTCCTCCAGGGGGTATCTTCCCAACCCAGGGATTGAATTTCCTCTGTCTATGAGATTCTCCAGGCAAGAATACCAGAGTGGGTTGCCATGCCCTCCTCCAGGGGATCTTTCTGACCCAAGGATCGAACCTGCCTCTTCTGAAACTCCTGCATTGCAGGCGGATTCTTTACTGCTGAGCGACCGGGGAAGCCCACATATGTGCCTATTATTGTTTAAATTTTAATAAGCAAAGGAGCTGGCTCCTTCAGAATCATCACATAAATTCCTGGGCACCTCAGAGCCAGGCATGGGGGAACCTCACCCTCATGTTTTCTGCACTTTGCGAGTCACAAACAGCTTTAGATGGGCATCACTGTCCTCCTATTTTATTGTTTGGAGTGTGCGCGAGTCTCTGGGCAGCACGTCTTGTGCCCTGATTCATAGAAGCTTGGCTTTGCCTCAAGCTGAGGCAGCTTGAGTGGAGATTTCAAATGTGTCAAGAGGTTTTCCAGCCAAATTCCTTCAGCACCAACTTGAAAACTGGCTACAAAAATAGACCTTACTGAGGGAGCCTGACCTGTGACAAAGCTTTCCTAGCTGGGAGCAGGAATAAGAGGGTTGTTGCTTTTCTTTTTAAAAAACCTGCTTTAATGTCTATGATGTGGATTTGCTTTTAAGGCTGCATTTTAAAAATCACTCTTATACTCCTGTCTCCTATTTGAATATGAGGTCCCTTGATTTTTGGAGACAAATGGAGTGAATCCTGCACCAGGTCTGGGGATTATAGGAAACGAAAGAGAGTGCTTTATCTTTTGTTTACTCAGGATATACATTTTAGTATCTGTCTAGGAAATCTCGAAGATCTATCTAGGAAAATCCTAGTGCCTCTGTTCAAATTCTTATACTACTGTACTTCAGAAATTAAAAGTTCAGGTCAACTTACAGCTTTGGAGTTTCTGGGTGTATTAAAAAAAACAAGAAATAGCAAACAGGACACACAATTTGTGGTACATTTAAAGAGCTTTCTTTTTACAAATGACTGTTTTTAATACTAGGGGAAGAAACGACAATGCAATAGAATTTACCTATTTGCCAGTGAATAATGTAACACAATTATAAAGGGTTACCTCCAGGTCTGTGGCTGGTAAAGGGACACAATTTTTAAAATCCAGGCTTCTTTCTCATCACTGTGTTTCTGGGACTCTGCGTATAACCTCACTAGGCAATAGCGTCAAGGGTCTAAATTTGAGGGCTTGACGAATGTGAAGTCAGGACCAAATGTCCCTTCTGTCCCTCTTACGACAGTTCCCCGCCTGTTACCAGCTGGGTGATTTTGGGCAGGCTGCTCAGTTACACTTGGCATCAGAGATAATTACTGCAGAGCATGGTTTTGGAGAATTCCATGAAGTAAATTAGTAAATTAGACATTAATAAATGCTCAATAAATATTAGCTAGAGTTGGTCACTGTTATTAGAGCTAAGACTCTATGCTTTGGCCAAAGTGTATTTAATTAGTCTATGTGGGTCACTGCCACAGTAGAGTATTCTTTCTTTGTTCATTCACTTAACACGTATTTATCAAATCCTTTCATTTTTTAAAATTGTGCTTTCAAATGCTACTTCTGTATTTTAATTAGAAACTAGCATTTAGCAGGAGGAAAATCACCTATGTTTCCACTTATCCCAGGGCATCAATATTAAGTAAATTTAATACATTTTTTTTTCTAATTGTTTTTTCTATAAAACTGTCACCTCCGTTTTTAAACAGACTTGAGGTCATAGCACGTGTTCGCATTTGTATCTTATGCTCTTTTAAATTTATTTTTTAAGTTGATCTCTGTTTTACATTAGAGTAGAGTTGATTGACAATGTTGGGTTAGTTTCAGGTGTACAACAAAGTGGTTCACTATATATACATATTCAATGTTTTTTTCGGATTATTTTCTCATATGGGTTATTATAGAATATTGAATAGAGTTCTCTGTGCTACGCAGTAGAATCTTTGTTGATTATCTGTTTTACATATGTGCTGTGCTTAGTCGTTCAGTTGTGTCTGACTCTTTGTGACCCCATGGGCTGTAGCCCACCAGGCTCTTCTGTCCATGGGATTCTCCAGGTAAGAATACTAGAGTGGGTTGCCATGCCCTCCTCCAGGGGATCTTCCCAACCCAGGGATTGAATCCAGGTCTCCTGCATTGCAAGTGGATTCTTTACTGTCTGAGACACTAGGGAAGCCCAAGAATACTGGAGTGGGTAGCCTATCCCTTCTCCAGGGGATCTTCCCAACCCGGGAATTGAACCAATATCTCCTGCATTGCAGGTGGATTCTTTACCAGCTGAGCTGCCAGGGAAGCCCATTTTATATATAGTAGTGTGGATATGTTAACCCCAAACTCCTAATTTATTCTTCCTCCTCACCTTTCACTTCTGGTGATCCTAAGTTTGTCTTCAAAGTCTATAAGTCTGTTTCTGTTTTGTAAATAAGTTCATTTGTATTACTTTTTAAAAGATTCCACATACAAACAATATCATATGATATTTTCTTTCTCTGTTTGACTTACTTCACTTACCATGATAATCTCTACATCCATTCATGTTTCTGCAAATGGCATTATTTCATTTGTTTTTATGACTGAGTAGTATTGCATCATATATATGTACCACTTCTCGTTCTTCCTCTTCTTTTTTTTGGTTCTGCCACTTTATTTATTTTACTTATACATTTATCTATTATTTTTCAAATTCTTTTCCCATTTAGGTTGTTACATAGTATTGAGGAGAGTTCCCTGTGCTATATAGTAGGTCCTTGTTGATTATCAATTTTAAATATAGCAGTGTGTACACGTCAATCCCAAATTCCTAATTTATCCTTTCTCCTTTGGTAACCATAAATTTGTTCTCTAAGTCTGTGAATTTGTTTCTGTTTTGTAGATAAGTTCATTTGTATCCCTCCTTTTTTTAGATTCCACATATAAGTGGTAGCATGTCACTTGTCTATCTCTGGTCTGACTCACTGCACTCAGTATGAAAATCTCTAGGGCCATCCATGTTGCTGCAAATGGCATTAGCTAATTCTTTTTAAAGGCTGAGTAATATTCTACTGTATATATGTACCACATTTTCTTTATCCACTCCTCTGTTGATTGACATTGGGTTGCTTTCATGTCTTATTGTAAACAGTGCCACAGTGAACATTGGGGGGTATATGTCTTTTTGAATTACGGTTTTCTCCAGATACATGCCCAGCACTAGGACTGCTGGATCACTAGTTTTAGTTTTTTAAGGAAACTCCATACTATTCTCCACAATGGTTATACCAACTTACAGGTGGGCATGTAAGTGTAGGTGGTTTCCCTTTTCTCCACACCCTTTCCAGCACATATTGTTTATAGACTTTTTTTGGCTGTGCCATGGGACATATGGGACCACCGTTTCCCTACCATGCATTGATTTAGTGCCTGTTGCAGTAGAAGCATAGATTCTTAATCACTGGACCATCAGGGAAGCCCATGTTTGTTGACTTTTTGATGATGGCCACTCTGACAGGTATGAGATGATACCTCATTGCAGTTTTGATTCCCATTTCTCTAATTCATGTTCTTTTTTAAACATGTAAACATAATATTTTCCCAATTCCATTAAAATGCTTCATAATTATAATTCCTAATAAACTGAAGAAAATTACAAGTATGAATGGACTATCTTCTAATGCTTCCTGTTGTTGAACACTGAGATAATGCCTCAATTTTTCTTTTCTTTTTTTTTTTTCTTTTGCTTTTTATAAGTAAAACTGAGGCCAATGCTTTTTAAAATCAATTTTGGTCCATATCTTTACTTCCATTACCAGTCATATCCACAAGTGGGCATTATTTTTGCTTTGGCTCCATTTCTTCATTCTTTCAGGAGCTATTTCTCCACTCTTCTCCAGTAGCATATTAGGCACCTACCGACCTGGGGACTTCATCTTTCAGAGTCCTATCTTTTTGCCTTTTCATACAGTTCATAGGGTTCTCAAGGCAAGAATACTGAAGTGGTTTGCCATTCCTTTCTTTGGTGGATCACATTTTGTCAGAACTCTCCACCATGACCCGTCCGTCCTGGGTGGCCCTACACAGCATGGCTCATAGTTTCATTGAGCTAGACAGGGCTGTGGTCCTTGTGATCAGTTTGGTTAGTTTTCTGTGATTGTGGTTTTCATTCTGTCTGCCCTCTGACAGATAAGGGTAAGAATTATCATTCTTACTTAAGCTTAAAAAAAAAAAAAAAAGGATAAAAAAGAAATGATATATACTAAAGACTGGCTGGCTGCACATGTACTTTCGTTCATGTACAAAAGTTACTGTATACAAATTAGCAACATATATACAAGCCATTACCAGTCAGCATGATAGATGGTAATTTGGGGGATCTCTCCTCACTGACACTGATCTACTTGGTTATTTTAACTTCCTGATAAAGTATCAAAGTGGTCACCAGCCACCAAGCAAAAACTGTTTAAATACCCCTTAGTCAATATGTTTGCTAATCCATGAAAGTCCCTGAGAATCTGACTGATGCTAAATGAGAGACTGAGTGAAGAAAAGAGGAGGCAAAATGAGTCTCTCCCCCATATATCAGGGGGAAGTTATCTCAGGACTGAAAGGGAGAACTGCAACTTATAACTGAATTTTAAGATTAAATATCCAAATAAAAATGTTGGGGAAAAAAATTAACCTGATATTACTATGATAAAATCACAGATACTATGTCACATGCCTTGATTTTTTTTTTAATCTGTGTAATGACATATATTTAATAAAGCTTCCATTTGAAAAATTGGCAAGAATTTGAATTTCTCCACTAGCCTCAAAGGAAAAAAAAAGCATCTATGCTACCCATAATTAAATAATTAACCACAATGGTGTGATCACTCACACCACTCACACAGACATCCTGGAATGTGAAGTCAAGTGGGCCTTAGGAAGCAGCACTATGAACAAAGCTAGTAGAGGTGATGGAATTCCAGTTGAGTTATTCAAATCTTAAAAGATGATGCTGTGAAAGTGCTGCACTCAATATGCCAGCAAATCTGGAAAATTCAGCAGTGGCCACAGGACTGGAAAAGGTCAGTTTTCATTTCAATTCCAAAGAAAGATAATGCCAAAGAATGTTCAAACTATTGCACAACTGCACTCATCTCACACACTAGCAAAGTAATGCTCGAAATTTTTCAAGCTAGGCTTCAACAGTTTATTAACTGAGAACTTCCAGATGTTCAAGCTGGATTTAGAAAAGGCAAAGGAATCAGAGATCAAATTGCCATCATCCGTTGGATCATTGAGAAAGCAAGAGAATTCCAGAAAAACATCTACTTCTGCTTTATTGACTATGCCAAAGCCTTTGACTGTGTGGATCACAACAAACTGTGGGAAATTCTTCAAGAGATGGGAATACCAGACCACCTTACCTGCCTCCTGAGAAATCTGTATGCAGGTCAAGAAGCAACAGTTAGAACCGAACGTGGAACAATGGACTGGTTCCAAGTTGGATAAGGAGTACATCAGGGCTGTATATTGTCACCCTGTTTATGTAACGTCTATGCAGAGCACATCATGGGAAATGCCAGGCTGAATGAAGCACAAGCTGGAATCAAGATTGCCGGGAGAAATATCAATAACTTCAGATATGCAGGTGACACCACCCTTATGGCAGGAAGCAAAGAGGAACTAAAGAGTCTCTTGATGAAAGTGAAAGAGGAGAGTGAAAAAGTTGGCTTAAAGCTCAACATTCAGAAAACTAAGATCATAGCATCAGTCCCAAAGCATCATGGCAAATAGATGGGGAAACAATGGAAACAGTGAGAGACTATATTTTTTTGGGCTCCAAAATCACTGCAGATGGTGACTGCATCCATGAAATTAAAAGACACTTGCTCCTTGGAAGAAAAGCTATAACAAATCTAGGCAGCATACTAAAAAGCAGAGACATCACTTTGCCCACAAAGGTCCATTTAGTCAAAGCTATGTTTTTTCCAGTAGTCACGTATGGTCATGAGAATTGGACCATAAAGAAAGCTGAGCGCTGAAGAATTGATGCTTCTGAACTGTGGTGTTGGAGAAGCCTCTTGAGAGTCCCTTAGACTGCAAAGAGATCAAACCAGTCAATCTTTAAGTAAATCAACCCTGAGTACTCATTGGAAGGACTGATGCTGAAGCTGAAGCTCCAATACTTTGGCCACATGATGTGAAGAACTGAGTCATGAGGAAAGACCCTGACGCTGGGAAAGGTCAACCTTTAGGCAGGAGGAGAAGTGGACGACAGAGGATGAGATGGTTGGATGGCATCACTAACTCTATGGACATGAGTTTGAGGAAGCTCCAGGAGTTGGTGGTGGACAGGGAAGCCTGGCGTGCTGCAGTCCATAGGTTGCATGGCTGCAGACATGCAAAGAGTCAGACATGACTGTGAGACTGAAGTGAACTTGGTCCATATCTTAGTTGATTTCCATTTCATTCCTTCCACTAACAACTATTTTTTGAGTATTTAATTACTCTAAGTCAAGTGCTGTGCTGTTGGCTGGGGATGGAGGAGGTAGAGGTGAGACAGGTATGAGCTTGAATCTCACAGAGTTTGTACCCTAAGGGTGAGACAGATAATAAATATGCAAAGAAACCCAATACTTGCAGATGGTGATGGGTGTTACAAAGGAAAGAAATGGGGTGTGTGATAGAGCACACCTGGATAGGGTACTGGCCTGCTTTTTTGAGGAGGGAGGTCAGGGAAAACCTCTCAGGAAAATTGAGATGGCCCAAGGAAAACAGGACTAGGGTGAGACAAATGAGGTGCCTAGCTGCCCTGATTTAAGGAGGCACTCACTTGCAGGCCTGTGCCAAGTGCAGGATTGCATTTGGACAGTCTCAAGAGTGAGTACCTCCTTAAATTCAGCACCAGAGGCACTCCACTCTTTACCCTAGTCCCAACTCTAATGGGAACAAAGTTACGAAAGGCATTCCAGGCAGAGGCAACATCAAGTACAAAAGAAAAAAAAAAACAACACACAAAAAAACAAACACAACTCTGGGACTGGAGAGGCTCAGTGTGTTTCAGGAACAGAAATTGTCTCTGTGTTTGGAGTGGAATTAAAAAGTCCTAATGGAACCAGTGAAGCCGAACCACCAAAAGAAGTGAGAAAAAATTTTGGAGAGTTTTGAACATTGATCATATTTGATGTATATGTATTTTTAATTATCCAAATAGTCATCATGGGAGAACTGAGCTTTTAAGTCTTTCTTTCCCAGTGGTTTAGAATTTTTATACCAACATATATTGGGAGGTAAGGGTGGAGGGTGGAATCATACCGTTTTTAGTTCTTAGGTGCTCAAAAATGGTGTTTCTCAGTCTTGTGTGCATATTAGAATCTTCTGGGGAAGTCTTAAAAATATTAATGCCTGAGTCTACATTTAGAGATTCTGATTTTTTTTAAACTGGGGTACAGCCTAGGTGAGAGGATTTTACTATGAAGAAGAAATCTAGAACCATTATTAGGATCCTGTTCACAGGTATGAGCAGCCCTGGGATGTTTGCAATGCAGGATAAGCCAGTTTTTACAGGCTCTTAGTAATGATGAGTCTAGATTTTATCTAGAGAATGGGAAGCCATTGATGTGTTTTAACCAGGATGGTCACATGATCTGATCTTTATTTGAAGAAAATAACTTTGCAGTGTCGCATATCTTCTTAGGATAGAGTCCTAGGAGAGGAATCTCCTAGGAGGAAAGGGAATTCATTTTAAGTCTTTGGATACACACTCTTAAAATTGCTTTCCAGGAAGTTGCTGCTAATGACACTCATTCACCTTCTGCGTCCTTACATCTCCTCTGTATCAACACTGTTTTTGAGGGTTAATAATTTCTATGTAAACAGTAGGGGAAAAAATGATAAATAAAAAGCAATTGTTTGAGCAACTGGGCACAACCCCTGCCAGCTACTTTTTTTTTTTCTCATTCTTCACTGGTCATATATTATCCAAATAGCCCATGTGCTTCAGAGAAGTGGAGGATCTGATTTTTAGCTAACATTTTTTGATTGCTTACCAAGTGGCAGGCACTGTGAAAAGCACTTTACACGCAAGATCGCTGTTAACCCTCTCAACATCCTGAAGAGGTCAGTGCTAATATTATCATCTATAGTTTACAGATGAGAACCTGGGGCACTCAGCCTCCCCCCCCCCCCCCCCCCAGCTTTTACACAGAGCTGGAATTTGATCCCAGAGCCCTCCCTTGAATTACTCTGCTGGTGTTCTGTAATTTGAAAAGGTTAGAGGACTGCTGAAATTTTTCTCAGGGTTCTAAGGTACTGATTAGTCTTTTGGAAATCATTTTGGAATTTGAACCACTGACATAATTTGGTCACTGCACCACTGTTGCAATCAACTGTTGAAGGAAATCAACATGATTAATTGGCTACATTAGCCATTTGCTCAGGGGTCTGAGAGTCCCAGAGAGGAGAGCAGGAACTCACCTGAAGCACAAAAAGAAAACAATCTGAGGAAAACAGGTACAAGGAATCCTCAAAATTTAGAATTAAGAAAAGGCTTTGGGTGAGGGGGCTTTTTTAGTCAGATTGTGAGACAGGGTTGCAGGATGGTAGAGAGAGGCAAGGTTGAGCAAATACAGCAATTTTAGCTATTTCTAATAATATTGAATAGATTATCTCTCTGACCCCCTACTTCCAGAATTCCTTGAGGACAGGGATTGAGTAGGGCCCCTTTTACAACAGTGGGATCCTTCCTCAAGCAAGTATGGGGGAACCCAGGGCAAATTTCCAGATGTATTCCTTTTCACACAGGTTTTTTATTAAAAAAAATTTTTTTTCACGCATGTGGGTGACCATACTTAGGTCTGACCTAATGGGAATTTCTGGGTTGAGTCAAACAGCCCCAGTTCAGAGGAGTTTCTTTTTTCCTGGATGGGTGAAGTGGGGCGGGGGCGGGTGAGAAAGTGCATTTGAAAATCTAACTTTCCATCCTCTAAAACTGGCAGGATCATAACTTTTTGAGAGGTTGGTGGGCATAAAGAAGGAGTGGAAGGTTGAAAGAGGATGAGTAATATCTCATAATCTCAAGTATGTTTGGTAACCATTTTTAATCACACAAGCAATATATACACTTTTCTCTTGCAACATAAAATAGGTTAAGACCCTCTGTGCAGACAGGGGTAAGATCCATTTGAATAACCTCCCCAAATTTAACTCCTGTTACCTGTCTGATGTGCACTTTGCTGAAATTTTATTGTACATGGCATTCACATTACGTATCAAATGATTTACTGAAGACTGTTGGGAGGACTGTCGCGATGGGGGAGAGAGTGCTTAGGGTGTCCTCCCCCCCACCCCCACTCTCCAGTCTCTTTTTGTTGGGGAAAGTGGGCAAGTGTTACCGTGAGAAGATAGAGCATATTTCACCTTTCAGGGGATCGGGGTTGGTGCTTGTCAGTAATTAGCTTTTTCTACTTTTTTTTTTTTTGCAATGAGAAGAAACGGTCAAGATGTCAGAACTCTATGGGCACATTTCAGGTAGAGGGAGGGTAGATGGAGGTCAATCCGCTTTTTAAAAATTTCCACTTTTTACCGTAGAAGGTGAGGAACGTGGACACACGTGAACCCTCAAGGCACGTGTGTGTATGTATGCACGAGCGCCCCCTCGCTCCCCCCACCCCCTCAAGGGCACCGCAGGCTCTAGACTGGTTGCCGGTTTACACCTGACTGCCCGGCCCTCAGGGGGTCAGGTGCTTCCCCGGGCGTAAGTGGAAGGGTGTGCGTGTGGGGGTGGTGGCGGAGATCCCCTCTCCCGTGATCCCCCGCGGCGGGGCTGGACTTCGGCGCGGTCCGCGGAGAGCAGCGACTAGCGCAGGCAGCCGGAGGACAGTCCGCTCGCTGCGCCGGCCCCGCCCCAGGCCCCGCCCCAGGCCCCGCCCTTCTGATCTGGCCCCGCCCCTGCCCTGGACCGGCGGGCGCCGGCACCGCCCCTCTTTCCCAGGATGCCGTGCGGCAGCGGCGGCGCGGCGGGCGGAGCCGGGAGGCGGGGAAGCCGTGGCTGTGTGAGCGTGGGGCGCCGTCGCCACCGCCTCCTCCTCACTGTCCTCCTCCTCCTGGGCCCGGGCGTCGCGGGCCGCGGACGGCCCTGGAAGAGAAGTCGCCTCCCCTTCCTCCGCCTCCCTCGCGCCGCGGCACTCCCGCCTCCTCGTCCTGCGCTGCGGGCTCAGGCGGAACCCGGAACGGCCGTCCGCCTCCCCCGCCCTCCGCCGCCTCCTCCTCCTGCTGCTGCTCGGCTTCCTCCTCAGCCCCGGGCCGGAGCGGAGTGTCGGCGGCGGCCGGTTTGGGCGGCGACTCGCGCTTCTTCGGGCGGCGGCGCTTGGCCATGTCGTGTCGGGGAAGGTAATGAGCCGCAGAGCCCCGGGGTCTCGGCTGAGCAGCGGCGGCGGCGGCACCAAATACCCGCGGAGCTGGAATGACTGGCAACCCAGGTAGGTGAGCCGGCGCCCAGCCCGCCGCCGCGACCCCGGGCCCCGCCTCGGGCGGGCCGAGGCCTAGGACCGCCGGGGTGGGAGGCGCGGCCTAGGCTCTCCACACCCCCCCGCCCCCCCCCGCACCGAAAACCGGGCGCGGCTTCCTGGGTCCCCTCCCGCCCCGGTCGGGGGAGGAAGGCCGCTGGGAGGCGAGGCCTAAATGCCTCCCCTTTCCCTGCGCTTCAGTCTGGGGGCTGGAGTCGAGAACCCGGGGCCCCGGGAGAAGACACTTGCCTAGGAATTGGGTTCAGGAGGGTGAAGGAAGGGGGACCAGGTTGTGGGGGTGAGTTGACTTACCACCTTCCCCTCAAGTTGGGCGTTGAGTTTGAGGGATCCTGAGAGTATTGGGTCCTCTCTGTTTATCCATTAACTTCCCTGATCCCTCTCCCGCTCAGCCCTCACGTGAAAGATTTTTCCTTAACAGCGATCTCTATTGTGACACCCCCCCCCCCCCCACGTGTTAATCTTAAAACACACACACACACAACCCATCACTCCCGAGTCTTTACTCTGACAACAGGGTAGTTGTGGAGCGTGAGACGAGATTGTGACTGTGTTAATGGGGACCGACCGACCCTGGTACTGAAGAGTGAAGTGCAGGGGCAGTTATTTGGGCGGAGAGCAGTTCATTCCTGGACACTTGAGCGGACACTCGTTTACAGGAGTAGAGAATTTGTTATGTTTTCAGAAAGGTTTGGGGCCTAGTTGGAAGTGAATATTTGGAAAATCGACTGCTTTTTGTTTTTTTTTCCCTGTTTTTTTTTGGCCTCTCCACGCTGGTTGCAGGATCCCAGCTGCTCTACTAGGCATCGAACCTGGGCCTGGGTAGTGAAAGCCGGGAATCCTCACCACTAGGCCACGAGGGAACTCCTTGAGGAGCATTGACTTTAAAAAAAAAAAAAGTAATTTTCATATCTTTCTGATTAATCATGGGCCAGTTGTACCTTATTTAGGACTGATTTATTCTTACCTCTCTTACTGAATAAGTGCTTGTAATAGACTATTGGAACTTCGCCCAGTGCCTGGAAGAACTCCCTAAACGTATGTAATATTTTAGGGTTCCTTGATTCATTGTGCTCTCATATTTTGAAGCACACGTGTGTTATGATTACCCAGGAACTAGGCAGATAAATGTTAGACACACACGTTGTTGGGATGACTTTTGCTTCTTAATGGTACTTTTAATTCCAGCAGTGTTTGGAAATTAGTAAGGTGTTAGAATGTAGCACTTAAGACTTGATAGAAAAATAAAAATAATCTTTTGGTTAATGAGTGGTACACATCTTATTCTGCTTAATATGCCTTTCCAAATCCTGTGTCTGTTGAGAACAGGTGACTTTAAAAGTTAATACTTGAGCCTAGAATTGAGATGTTAAATAGTTAAACAAGTTTGGAAAGCATAGTTTTACTCTTCCTTTGCCACTTAGGGTTTGTGCATGCTTCACATAAAATCAGTTCACTAGTTTTTTTTTTTTAAATCTGTAATTGACATTCTTAGTTGTTTATATGCTTGTTGTAATGTGTAAATTTAATTTTTTTTCCCACCTGTTGACTACATGATAAATGAGCATGATTTGACATTTGAGAGGTCTTTGACAGGTTTTCCATTATTTTTCAGTACTGTGGTCAGCATATGTAAAAGAATGAACATAGTATCCCTTTAGAGGACTAAATAAAGTGCCATTTACAAAGAGCCCTAGAGTTTCTGGAAAAGAATAAATTGTAGCTTGTGGCTCTGAATAAATGCAGTAGCATAGTTAAAGCTATGGGTTGAGATCACCTGGCTTCATTTGACTGGTATGAAGCAGGGTGGCTTATATAGTTATGGAATATATACATGGTTATTAATTTTATTCATATTTTCTTCTTTTAAATACTTTATTTCTTGGCTGTATGTTGGGTAGGCTGTGTATTCTTTGAAGCTGTGCTCTGTTACAAAGTCTCAGAACTTACTGCCTAGGTGACAGTTGATTCTTGTTTAGTTCCCCACTCCTTTGCGACCCCAGGGACTGTATCCATGCCAGGTTATTCTGTCCATTGGATTTCCCAGGCAAGAATACTGGGGTGGGTTGCCATTTCCTTTTCCAAGGGATCTTCCTGACCCAGGGAACAAACCCATGTCTCCTGTATTGGCGGACGTATCTTTTTTTTGTTTTCTTTTTTTACCTCTGAGACACCTTGAGAGCCCATGAATTGATTAGGATGTTGGAAATACTTGACTTTTTCAGAGGAGAGAACAGAAAAGTACTGACAATATACCATAGCAAAACTTGATTTCTTTGCACGATTGCCTAGTTGTTTCGTTAAATAGCCAAAAAAAAAAAAAAAAAAACCCTCAGGTGTTTGCCAAGTCATAAATTTTCATGAGTTAAATTTGGGGTTGTTGTTATTCTATTCCCTCTTCACTTTAGAAAGGTGACAGACTCCAGTTAACTGAGAGAATGGAGCTCAATTTCCCGCTTGTTTAAATGGGGGTTCGTTTCTCTCAGCACCTTCAAATGCAAGCAGATTCCTTATGGTTCATCAGAATCATTTTGGTTTAAAAAAGTTATTTGCCTTTCTGTGCCAGTCCTCCTGATTTTTTTGGTTCTCTTTCCTTTAATTTAGGCTTCTTAAAAAGCAGGATTTTAAAAAGGCGACTTTTGGTTGGTTTCTTTTCAGTGTTTGTCAGTCTGGAAACTGACTGTTGAGTTAGTGATGGCCACACATGATACTTCATACATGTTGACAGGAAGTGTTCCAGGTGGCTGAGTAGACTTGTGTCATGTGGCAACAGAGCAAGCCCACCTTTGCTAAAAGCATACATCTTAGCAGAAAGCATTTTTATAGCTGTGGCTTATAGGCTCATTTACTGTACTCTTCTTTAACATTTCGGAAGGATTAGGCAAATGAGTGGTCTTACTGCCACTGACCAGTCTCTCCTTTTCTTGACTTTATTTTGGAAAGTAATATTCTAAGTATACCAGTCAAGATAGAGATCAGAATGATTTGTTTAAAAATTAAGTGTATATAGGACTTTTCTCATGGTTCAGTGGCTAAGACTCTGGGCTTCCACTGCAGGGAACATGGGTTCCATCTCTGGTCAGGGAACTTAAGATCCTGCATACCTTGCGGTACAGCCAGGAAAAGAAAAATTCAGTGTATAATTACATTGTTCATTTTAATACTCCAGATGACAAGATTAATTTGACATTGGAGTCAAATATAGATTAGTTCAACAAATAAGAGGAAGCGTTCAGGTCAACCCAAAACACATAATTTTACTTCCACACTTGGGAGTCTTAAGACTTTATTTAACAAATAAATATTGGTGTCTTACTGTGCTCCAACTTAAGATCTTTCTACAGTTCTAACAAGATGAAACTGTATATTAAAAACAGCTTCCACTTTTGGTAAAATGTAGACAGATTGAAGTTCTCACAGTACAAATACCTTCATTCTCTATTGTCACAGACCAGAAGATAGGAAAGAGGCCTGTGAAGATGGAAAAGCCAAAAACTAGTATGTCTGGCTTTGTGAGAAGCTGGATTTTTGATACTAGAGTTGTCTGTTTCAGCCTTTTATGAACCTGTACTGTCAGATATCCATAGATGCATAATATGGTGAAGTACATTTTACAACTATAAATAGAGCTTTAGTTGGACAGAATTTAAAGATTGCCAGTTCAGTACCACATTTTTTCAAGGACATTAAGGAGCTTCAGAGATTATGTATGGGTGTTTAATTTAGGGGAAAAGTTTATTTTTTCATTATAGAATAAAATATATTCCTTATGAAATAATTGTATCTTTAAACTGAACCCTTCCCCCTCTTCTTTGTTGGTTCTTTTTTAAGATGGGAGTATAACTGAAGGGTTTTTTAAATATGAAGAGACAGAGACTGAAATATTCTAATTCAGTGACAATATTCTGCTTCAGAAAATAGGGATGCTGTAGGGATTTTTATAACTAATAGAGCCACTGTCGTTAAGGAGGATGTTGGTTGGTATGGGAGATAAGAAAGCACTTTGTAAAAGGTAGAGCATTATATGGATATTAATTGTGATATAATTCTTCATATAATTCTTTTTATATGTGATTTCCAGTTTAAAACCTGGAGAGTCAGAGGAGGGAAAGCTATACAGTTGAGTGGGGAATGGTGGGGCCATGAAATTCATCTGTTCTATTTTGTCAGTAAATTTGGAGGGGATCTCAAAAATAGAAGAAGGTAGGTAATGGCAAAATACAGGCTGTCCTTGGTTAAAAAAAAAAAAAAAATTCCCAGATTGGTTAGAAGGATGGGGTATTTGTGAAATGTGATACAAATAAGAAATGAAGCTTAAGAGCTGGAGTGGGGCTATATTGTGGTTCTTGAATCACATTGGAAATGTGTTTGGAAAGACTTTAGGGAGCCGTTGAAGTTTTACCCGCATGGAAGTGGCATAATTGAGGATTGTTGGGGGGTGTGTGTGTGTAAGTGTAACCACAGTAGGAGGCAGTTGAACACTAGATAGACTGTTAAGGACCTGAATACTTTGTTTATAATTCATAGTTTAAATTCAGACAAAAGTATTCAGCTCAATATATGGAATTTTCAAAAGCAAAAGCCCCTCATTTGTTATTTGGTGTTGATTGAGGATGATCACTAAAGTGATACTTGCCTGCTCACAATTCAGTTCGGGTTAGGGCACTTACATTATATGGAATGATCATATACATAAAATGGAGTGTGGTTGATGTTTTCGTGAACATTAAGTTCTCACAGCTTTTAAATTTAGGCTTCTTGCCTTCATTGCTTGGTACTTGCTTATTTGCATTTCTCTGCCCATCCTAATAATGAGACCTAAAGTAAATCCCTGAGACAGTTTCCAGTGGACCTCCCTGTATGGATGCACACAAGCTGTCTTTTGTTTGGTATCTTTTCACCTTGTTTTTTTGGTTACCTGTCTTTGGTTGTCTTAAAGTTTTCTTAAAATCCATTTTATGTTGGGGACTACGAAGTAAAACATATTCTCTCTTGTATAGAGGTCTAACAGGGAAGATTGCAGACATTTTGTGATTTCACTCCTGTATGAAATACTCCAGCTTATTAATTTTTTTTAATATAGAGTATAACCTTTTAAATTTTTATGGAGATATTTGTTTTTCTTGGTTTTTAAAAAAATTGAGGTGTGATTGACGTATAGCATATTAGTTTCAGGTTTGTGTACATTTAAAAAACATATTTATTTGGCTGCATTGGGTCTTAGTTGTGGCATGCAGGATCTTCCTTGCATCATGCGTTATCTTCCATTGTGGCACGTGGATTGTCTACTTGTAGCTCCTGGGCTCAGTAGTTGCAGGGTATGGGGCTCTCTAGTTGTGGCACGTTGACTTGGTTGCTTTGTGGCACCTGGGGTCTTAGTCACCTGTATTGTAAGGCAGAGTCTTAACCACTGGACCATGTATGTTTTTATTATGTTCTGCTCCATCTTGTATTAGTTGATTGTACTTTTCCTCTCCTAGTTGAATTCTTTTTTGAGTTCTTCTTTTTTGAACTTGTTACTTTTTTGAGGAAAAATTTATCCGTGTGTAGATTCGGTGAATTTAACAAATGCATACACCTGTGTAACCATGACCCTGATCAAGATACAGATACACAGTGACTTTGCATCTGGATAACTTCCTTTCCCACTGCACCTTGTCCCACCCTCACCACCAGACCAAACCAAAACAGAACCTTGGCAGACTGTACACGTGGGTCTTGCCTTAAAGTTATTATAGAAAGGAAATCTTTGAATATTATCTTGTAATTTATTACCAACTTATGGTTTCTGCAGATTGATAACCTTATCATCTTCAACATATTTCTGTTATTCCTCTTTTGCAATAGACAAACTTGGGATCTCTGAAGAGCTTTGTGAAAGTAGTTTCCGATGGATCTACTATTAACCTTTTCAGGCATTTGAGTCCTGGACACAGAGGAACTCTTCTAAGTTTGTTGGCTAAACTTGTTCCTGTGAGGTCCAGGTTCACAAACCTTTCTGTGCCCTCTTGCACCTGCTGTTGGTAGCTCTGTTTCTCGTGCTCTTTCTAATGTAAGCATTGTGCTTCCCTTGGGATCCTTACCCTGCCTCTGCCCTCTGTACTCCTTTCCAAATCTTGCTACAGATCTACAGTGAAAGCTAACTGTGCTAGGCACTTCAATCTTTTTTTTTGTTCCCCCAACTAGTTTAAATCCCCAAGGGCTGAGTATGAGTTATTTTCTCTGCTGCTTCTGTGTACTTGCCCCAAAGCACTCCCCAGACTAATTTCTGCCTTATTTAGGGCCTTTGAATGTCCTGTTCTTGCGTGTAGCTACCGCATAGATTGTTCTTCTCAGAGTGCCTGACCTGGGTGTTGTCATGCTTGTTTCAGCCTAATTGCCACCCCCTCAGTGAGAAGCAGCAGCCTTCTCTAATAACTTCTCTAATAATACTCACTATATGAGTTTTTTGTGTATCTTCTCCATAATAGTTTCCCCTCTGTATCCCTCCTTCCCTACTAGTGCATCAATAAATAGTAAATGCTCTAAATCTGAGTGTTCTTTCTCATCTAAATATGTGAAAATGGAATTCTGCAAGTTTATTTTTGTGTTCAGAGTTAACTTCAGGGCTTAGAACACTGTTACAGTAGGAGACATTTTGAGGGAAACTGTTCCTCATACAATAGCCTGGTTAGCCTGAGGCAGCAACTTCATTAAGTTGATGGAACAAGTTCAAAGGGACAGTGTTCTAGTGGGCTGAGGTGGCCAGATCAAACCAGGGCCATGGAGTTTTATCCATCTTGAGGAAATGCTTTGCATATTTATTTATTAAAAAAGCATGTTTATTCATTCGGCTGTCCTGGATCTTAGTTGTTGCGTGTGGAATCTAGTACCCCAGTCAGGGGTTGAACACGGGGCTCCTGCATTGGAAGTCTTAGCCACTGGGCCACCAGAGAAGTCTCTGCGCACGTATTTCAAGTTAGTTTACACACTGACAGTTTATCCCATATCTGTTGTATCTGTTTATACATTATTGAAATAGTCTAATCAGGAAAAAGTTAAGCACTGGGTAGAGCCTCTTTTGGCCTTCCATTAGAATGCCTGAGAAAACAAACCTCTTGCCAGTTGTATGCCTACTGATTGAGGAATGACTGTGAAACCCCCAAATTCCAAGATCCACAAGTTTCTTTCATAGTAATCTTCATACCCTTTGAAAAAAGGAGATTGTATCCCTGTTAGAAATCATTCCCTCGGAAGTTAATGTTGCTGTTCATAGTATGTCTGGAATCTCATATTTATTATGTAAAAACCTTTTACAGACTTTCTGTGTTTACTAAAATCTTTTTCAGAAGAGGAGTTTCCAGGAAATTTCCTGGCAGTTCAGTGGTTAGGGGTCAGCTCTTTCACAGTTGGGGCTTGGGTTCGATCACTGGTAGGGGGAACTAAGATCCCACAAGCCTGGAGGCCAAAAAAAAAAAAAAAAAGAGTTTCTGATATCAGAATTGTAATTTGCTTTTTGGTATGGAGTTTCCTAAATTATGCTATATCTTTTTTTTTAATTAGGAAAGGCATTACTTTTTTTTCCTTTTTAATCAGTAAAGAACCTTGACAGTGCTCTTATAGGTCCACAAGAAAGTTATTGCCGGCTCTGCAGTGGCTGAATTATATGTATATTTATGCAGATTTAAAAAAAATGTTAAGCTTAGTATTTACTAGATATTTATTTTTGGATGTTATCTATATTAATACCTTCCTGCTGATTAGTCAGGAGGCTTCAATAGTAAGCATGTCTTGGACTATATAGTGATATATTTTAGTTTTTTCTCTGACAGCAGTGACAACAATTTTATTTTTTTACTGCTGAAGTTCTTTGAATTAAAAAACCTCCCTCTTATTTAAATTTAATTGAAAAATTTTCCTTTTAGTATTTTAATCTGATTTTAAAAGATGTGGTCTATATGGTATGTGTGTGATTGGAATTTTAACTTACAACTTGGAATATTTAGTTCTTTGAAACAACTCATGACTCTTGCTATTTCTGTTTCTTGAAGGTCTTCGTAGTTTATATTCCTGATAACATGAGCCCTGGAATCCTGGTCTGAATTATGTCACTTTATCTCTAAGTCTCTTTGCTTTGATTCTAATGCTGAAAATTCAGACTCATTGCCCTAATGACAGAGTGTATATTGACATCCTGAGATTTGTCAGAAATTAAGCAGAAAAATCTATTAATTTGAGGAAAGATGTCAGACTTTTTTCTGTCCTCTGTATAATGGGACTCCCTTCTGATTAGATGACTAAAAAGATTCAGAGATGATTGCCAGTATCACGCAGTATGGTAAAGATGAATTAATATGTATTTAATCAGAAAGAAAGCACATCCTGGATTTTATTTTCCAAACAGATTGATTTTCTTGCTATCCTTATATTCTTTTGATAAATGTAAAGAAAAATGAAAATGGTTTCCCAAAAGTAAGGTAATGAAACTTGGGATTTAGTGTCTTCATTAGTCTGGTTTGTAGAGAAATCTACCTTGAGACACCGTTTGTGTTGTTTTTGTAGGACTTGAGTTAGACTTTTGACTGTTAGAAATGATTAATTGGCCTTATTTGAAATATTGAGATCATTTTAATATGTGGTATTTTGTTTCTTTTTTGGAAAATACTGGAATTAAAGATAAATTTGTGCTTAATAAAGATTGTGTCCTTTTATTTAGTTAAAGTGCCCTATCTTGCATAGCTTCTATAATGCTAGTATTCCCTGTGTTTTTATTGTAATCTCATTGAAGATATAAAACTTATATCACAGTGCTCTTCTCCCCCCTCTTTTAGTCTATTTAAAAATCCACTTGTTGTCTTAGTACAGTTACATTGGAGGAGTTAAAAATAGAGCGAGAGTGTTTTAGATGCTTCTCTGAGATATATTTGTTTTTAAGAATGTGTGCATTTTTAGTTCTTTTTTCTTTACATATATTTGTCTTGAGAGATTGGTGTCATGAAAACAGCAGTGTACTAAGCGTGAGAAGATAGAGGTCTTTTGTACTGACGTTACCAGCTGTCCCTCAGGAGGTAGTTCTTGCTTTTCCTAAAATAGGGTTGTGTGGGTTAAAGATAAAGTTTGGGAAATTACTTTCAAAACTAACAAGTGCTATACAAATGATACTTACGTTGCCACATTTGAATCAAATTAGGAATTTTAAAGAACATCACTCTTTTATCTCTTCCTCAAAGAGTTTCAGAATTGACTACGTACATGTACCTAGACTCAAGTTCAAATTTCATTTTTCTCTTCTAATACTCTTTAAGTACCACAATGTGTATATGTGTGTGTAGTTACTTATAAAAATTTCATAAAAGGCATTTATGTCAAGTCTCTCAGAGGATATATGACTGGAAGCTCATATAATTGTTAAATTTGTTGTTTTTCTCTATATCTTATAAGTCACACTCTTAGAATTTAATACCAGTTGAAATTGTGGACCAGCAAAAATAATCTAATCTTCATGACTGCCTTTATTGTAGGGAAGGTGCAGTGGAATTAAATACAGATGGGGTAGGTTAGAAGGTAGTTTGTACCTTGCTTAACTTTCATTATACAGTTGGAATTTAATAATTAATTCTTATAAGAACATCAGTTGAATGCTGCATTGTGTTTCTCTCCCCTATTCTAATATGTATGTATGTATGTTTTAAAGGGAGTGGGGAAATCATGGAATCATGGAAAGGGTTGACTCTGCCTGTGTAATAGGTTGAAGTATGTTTTAAAAAAAAGAACCATATATATCATCTAAACAGATACAAATTAGTGAAATTTTGTATCATTATATAATGTATATACTGTATTAAGCTATCATCAAATTTGGGTACTGTTTTAAATTGTGGACTGTAAATTTATTCAAAATGGATCAATGCTCTCTCCTAAGGAACTTCATATCTAGAAACTGATTTTTTTCTTTCATTGTAAGGTTTTTATTTTATACTACTTAAATCAACTGGATACATGTATGTTAAGTGTAAAATGTACTAGAAGAAAAAGATAGGGTTTATATAGGCTTTTTGAGTTTGTATAGGTTTTTTGAGTTTGTATAGGCCTTTTGAGTTTAAAGTGGCTTAAGTGATGATTTTGAACTGTTTCATAGCTTTCTCAATGAATTTATGGCTACTTTAAACACTTCAGTGTATTTCTGGCCACTGCTGAGCACAGGGGGAGCAGTGTTTCCTGGCTCTGGATTGCTGCTTACTAGTATGTTTCAGTAACTACCCCAAACTGACTTCATTTAATAAATGTTTCTACACTTGAAAGAATAATGTGGCTTTTGTGAAAAGTATCTTCCTTTTCTAATTATTTGATTTAGGAGTCCATGTTTTTTGAGATATATCTGAGACCTTATTTGTTTATGTTTAAGTGGGGGAGGATACTTAAACTTAACACTCAGCATTCAAAAAGCTAAGAATATGGCATTCGGTCCCATCACTTCATGGCAAGTAGATGGGGAAACAGTGGAAACAGTGGCAGACTTTATTTTCTTGGGCTCCAGAATCACTGCAGATGGTGATTACAACCATGAAATTAAAAGACACTAGCTCCTTGGAAGAAAAGCTAGACAGCTTGGAAGACAAACCTAGACAGCATATTAAAAAGCAGAGACGTTACTTTACCGACAAAGGTCCGTCTAGTCAGAGCTGTGGTTTTTCCAGTAGACACGTGTGGATGTGAAGTTGGACCGTAAAGAAGGCTGAGCGCTGAAGAATTGATGCTTTTAAACTGTGGTGTTGGAGAAGACTCTTGAGAGTCCCTTGGACTGCAAGGAGATCAAACCAGTCAATCCTAAAGGAGATCAGTCCTGAATATTCATTGGAAGGACTGATACTGAAGCGCTAATACTTTGGCCACCCGATGTAAAGAGCTGACTCATTGGAAAAGACCCTGATGCTGGGAAAGACTGAAGGCAGGAGAAGGGGATGACAGAGGATGAGATGGTTGGATGGCATCACTGACTCACTGGACATGAGTTTGAGCAAGCTCTGGGGGATGGTGAAGGACAGGGAAGCCTGGTGTGCTGCAGTCCATGGGGTCACAAAGAGTCGGACACAGCTGAGCGACTGAACAACAAAGGAGAGGATGTGGCTATTTCAGGAACAGCTCTGAAAAAGAAGTTCCAGTGCTTAGTTAGGAGGGTTTACCGTACATATTTTAGCACTGATTACAGGTAGTATGTTTCTTCACCAATTTGGTGTTAATAGTGTATTTCCTACCCCAGGATACCTAACACGATAGGTCCTAGAGGAGTTACTGGAGATGTTGGAAGGAATCAGGATCCATTTAAAAATCCAGCTGCTGTCTTAGTGTAGTTGTGTTGGTAAAATTAAAAGTAAAACCAAGGAGTTTAGGTTTCTCTTCAGTTCAGTTCAGTCGCTAAGTCTTGCCCGACTCCTTGCGACTCCACGAATAGCAGCACGCCAGGCCTCCCTGTCCATCACCAACTCCCGGAGTTTAGTCAAACTCATGTCCATCGAGTTGGTGATGCCATCTAGCCATCTCATCCTCTGTCGTCCCCTTTTCCTCCTGCCCCCAATCCGTCCCAGCATCAGGGTCTTTTCCAACAAGTCAGCTCTTCGCATGAGGTGGCCACAGTATTGGAGTTTCAGCTTCAGCATCAATCCTTCCAATGAACACCCAGGACTGATCTCCTTTAGGATGGACTGGTTGGATCTCCTTGCAGTCCAAGGGACTCTCAAGAGTCTTCTCCAACACCACAGTTCAAAATCATCAATTCTTCGGCGCTCAGCTTTCTTCACAGTCCAACTCTCACATCCATACGTGACCACTGGAAAAACCATAGCCTTGATCAGCCGGACCTTTGTTGGCAAAGTAATGTCTCTGCTTTTTAATATGCTGTCTAGGTTGTCTACTCCTTTCCTTCCAAGGAGTAAGTGTCTTTTAATATCATGGATGCAGTCACCATCTGCAGTGATTTTGGAGCCCCCAAAAATAAAGTCTGACACTGTTTCCACTGTGTCCCCATCTGTTTCCCATGAAGTGATAGGACCAGATGCCATGATCTTAGTTTTCTGAATGTTGAGCTTTAAGCCAACTTTTTCACTCTCCTCTTTCACTTTCATCAAGAGGCTCTTTATTTCCTCTTCACTATCTGCCATAAGGGTGGTGTCATCTGCATATCTGAGGTGATTGATATTTCTCCCGGCAATCTTGATTCCAGCTTGTGCTTCTTCCAGCCCAGCGTTTCTCGTGATATAATCTGCATATAAGTTAATACACCTAAGGTTTCTCTTAGGTGTATTTATTTTTTAAGAGGGTTGAAGTGGGGGTCATGTGTCTAATTTGAGAATACCCTAAAGATATTTCTGGTAATGTCTTTGTTGAAAATCATGTGTGGAATATGAAATTCAGTGTTTTTTCCATGCTTGCTACTATATTTGAGATATGTGATAAGTGTTAAGGGGTGCATGTTAGAATATTGCTATTTTGTTGCCCAAATCATCGACTATGCCCAGGACTTGTAGAGTATACCATACCATTATGGCAGTAGAGCCTAACTCGATAATAGTTTTCTTTAAAAATACCTTTGTTGAAAAGGGTTTTACTGTAGATTTTTTTTTTTGCACCCATGCTGTTGATTGCTAAATGTAATAGTCTGATCATGAGGCTGAATAAATGTCTTTTTTTTTTAAATGTGCTGTGTAAAGTTAGTCTACTCTGAAGCCATTTTGGTAAACTACCCCAACAGTGTGAAGTTAGAATTCCTTCAGGGTGATGCCAGGTTCCATTTGAAATTTATTTACAACCTGCTTGGTGGAGAAGCTGTTGTCTTCAGAACCTTGGTGTAGTTGAACTGACAGTTACTGTGTTGTGACCTGGAGTTCACCATTAAAAGGGTCACCCATGCAAAGTCATGGAGGTTTTTTTTTTTTTTTTTTTGGTTATTAATAATTGTTGGCACATCCTATGCAATATATCTAAATTGAATTATGGTACCAGATAAAAGTTATAGATGGGAATGAAGCTTGTGTATCATCCATTATCATGTGTAATCAACAAAAGATTTAATACCCTCTTGGAAAAAAAAAATCTTTGTTGAATTGCATAATATTTATGTTTTCTTAAAAGCAGAGACATGACTTTGCCAACAAAGGTCCTCTAGTCAAGTTTTTCCAGTAGTCACGTATGGATGTGAGAGTTGGACTATACAGGAAGCTGAGTGCAGAAGAATTGATACTTTTGAACTGTGGTGTTGGAGAAGACTCTTGAGAGTCCCTTGGACTGCCAGGAGATCCAACCAGTCCATCCTAAAGGAAATCAGTCCTGAATATTCATTGGAAGGACTGATGCTGGAGCTGAAACTCCAATACTTTGGCCACCTGATGCGAAGTACCGACTCATTGGAAAAAACTCTGATGCTGGGAGATTGAAGGCAGGAGGAGAAGGGGACAACAGAGGATGAGGTGGTTGGATGGCATCACCGACTCAATGGACAGGAGTTTGGGTAGACTTCGGGAGTTGATGATGGACAGGGAAGACCGGTGTGCTGCAGTCCCTGGGGTTGCAAAGAGTTGGACACGACTGAGCGACTGAACGGAACCATGTTTTCTTAATGTGTTATGAGAGATTTTTGGCAACCACATCATTTTTCTTGACCTGTAAAAAGAAAAAAAATGATTTGTTTATACTTTGCTCACCCCTCCCCCAACCTCAGTTTTCAGGTCTTTTTAAAGATGGTTTCACACATTTCTTATAAAACACTGTCTTTTCATTGATTGGAGTCCCAATCTGGTTTCAAGACTTTTCCTTTTAGGATTCCTTTAGTGTTTATCTCTTGATGGTGGTGGTGTCGCTAAGTCGTGTCCCAATTCTTGCGACCCCATGGACTGTAGCCTGCCAGGCTCCTCTGTCCATGGGAATTCTCCAGGCAAGAATACTGGAGTGGGCTGCCTTTTCCTTCTCCAGTGATCCTTAATCTTCTCTGTCCTCAGGGGTTATGTTTGGCATTTAGTTGGAGAGTTTGGGTGGGGATGAGGGGGTGGGACATGTTTCTTTGTAGACTTTCAGTCTTTCTGTCCTATTCTACTAGGGAGGTCATGGAGTAAGAGATTTCCTTTCAATTTTGGCAATTTCCCAGACTGAATGGGATATTTCTAAAGTACTTCCAGGACTTGCTGACAAAAGAGGAAGATAAGCAATGCAAAAATGGTAGCTGAAGCAGAGTTTTATTTAAGGCTGTAAACCAACTTGTGTTAAAAATAAACTTCGGAGGAGAGTAAGTCAAATTAATGTGGTGCTTTAGATTTGGGAGCCTTCAGGTGAACAATTATTTAGCATTAACAAATTTTTTTTTGTTAAATACTAAGAATTGAATTCATATTTGTATTGAAGATTAAAAGCATACCAGATTTTATAGATAGCAGTATTCTTAACGCCTAGTAAGATATGAATTTATGCCAGATGAAGTACATAATACTTAACATACATAAAGATTAGAAGTGGATTGCCTGCCTCTCAAGCAGTGATTTTTCTGATTTTGCTAGCCATAGTGGTTTGACGCTTGTGTCAAAAATTGATGCTTTGAACTGTGGTGTTGGAGAAGACTCTTGAGAGTCTCTTGGACTGCAAGGAGATCAAACCAGTCAATCCTTAAGGAAATCAGTCCTGAATATTCATTGGAAGGACTGATGCTGAAGCTGAAACTCCAGTACTTTAGCCACCTGATGAGAAGAACTGACTCATTGGAAAAGACCCTGATGCTGGGAAAGATTGAAAGAAGGAGGAGAAGGGGACGACAGAGGATGAGATGGTTGGATGGCGTAACTGACTTGATGGAGATAAGTTTGAGCAAGCTCTGGGAGTTGGTGATGGACAGGGAAGCCTGGCATGCTGCAGTCCATGGGGTCGCAGAGAGTCTGGCACAACTGAGTGACTGAACTGAGTGCTTTGATTCTTTAAAATTTTTTGAAAATGAGTAGGCAATATGAGTAGGTTTCTTTCTGTACCCTGCCTAGGTTAATTCTTCCCAAGCTTAAAGTTCAGACACTAAGTGAAGTTTAGTTAGTGCTAAATAGTATCTGCATTCCTCAAAACTCAAAAGAACTCTAGGGCATGTAAATTATATTTCAATAAGTCAAACATAAAGGAAATAGTGTATTTCTTTACAGTAAAGGTGTAGAAATAAGTAAAAGACCATTGGGCTTCCCAGGTGACACAGTGGTAAAAGAATCTGGTAAATTCTTTACCGTTTGGTAAATTCAGACACTAACAGTCTTTGATTTCACTGGAGAGTATCCAGTGTTACATTTTTGCTTTTCCATTGAAAAGGACTATTAAATTTGGTAGGCAGTGTAAAATATGAAATATCAAATTATTAAAAATCAATGGCCTTTTGTGTGCTTAGTGGTGTCCGACTCTGTGTGACCCCATGGACTGGAGCCTACCAGGCTCCTCTGTCTGTGGAATTTTCCAGGCAAGGATACTGGAGTGGGTTGCTGTTTCCTCCTCCAGGGGATCTTCCCAACCCAGGGATCAAACCCACATCTCTTTAATCTCCTGCATTGGCAGGTGGATTCTTTACCACTGTGCCACCTGGGAAGCCTGATGGTCTTTACTTATTTTTATATCTTTACTGTAAAGAAATATGTAAAGAAAATAAAAAAAATGATCACCACAGTTAAGCTATCAATAGTTCCATCATCCCCTTCACCCCACACCCCCAAGTTTCCTTGTTCTCTTTTGTAGTCAGCTTTTCCTAGTCCTTGGTAACGACTGGTCTTTTTTTTCTCCCCTATAATTTTGTCTTTTCAAGAATGTTATAAATAAATTTTGGAAAAATTGTAGTAAAATACACATAAAATTTACCATTTTACAATTCAGTGGTATTAAGTACATTCACAGTGTGTGCAGCCGTGACCAACACCTAGTTCCAGAGCTTCTTGTCATCCCAGATCGAAATCCAGTACCAATTAAGCAGTCACTCCCAGTTTTCCCCTCTTCCCACCCCCTTGCAACCATAAATCTACTTTCTTTATAGATTTTTCTGTTCTGGGCATGTCATATAAATGGGATCATGTAATATGTAGCCTATTGTGTCAGACCTCTTTGACTTAGTATAACATTTTCAAGGGTCATCCATGTTGTAGTAGGTATGGCTGAGTAATCTTCCATTGTATAGATTTACACATTTTGTTTATACATTCATTGTTTGATCTGTATTTGAGTTTCTGCCTTTTTGCTACTTTAAATAGTATTGTGGTGGACATTGATGTATAAGTTTTTGTTTGAATACTTTGTTTTCAGTTCTTTGGGGCATATACTTGGGAGTCAGTTGGAGTCGATTTGCTGAATCATGTGGTATTTCTCTGTTTAACTTTTTGAGGAAATGCTGAACTGTTTCTGAAGTGGGTTCTAGCATTTTACATTCTCATAAGTAATGTATGAGGGCTCCAAATTTTCCACCTCTCACAACTTTAGTTATTTACCATTAACAAATTTTTTGACTCTTCTAATGGGTGCTTTCTCTTTGTGGTTTTGATTTGCATTTTCCTCCAGGTGGCGCTAGTGTTAAAGAACCAACTTGCCGATGCAGGAGACATAAGAGGATTCGATCCCTGGGTCAGGAAGATCCCCTGGAGAAGGGAATGGCAACCCACTCCAGTGTTCTTGCCTGGGAAATCTCAAGCCTGGTGGTCTACCATCCGTAGGGTCACAAAGAGTTGGACACAACTGAAGTGATTTAGCACCCTTTTGCCAGTGAAGTTGAGCAACTTTTCATGTGCTAATTGGCCATATGTATATCTTTGGAGAAATGTATCCAGATCTTTTGCCCATTTTTAAATTTGATTGTTTTCTTGCTTAGTTATAGGAGTTCTTTATATACTAGACTCTTAAGAGATACATGATTTGCAAGTATTTTCTCTGGTTTTGTGAGTGGTCTTTTCACTTGATAGTATCCTTTGCAAAAAAAAGAGACTTGTAATATGCATATTAAGTAGGTTTAAAAAACTCAGAATTCATTTAAATGTACTACAGAATCCATCCCTTTTCTATTACTGGGTTCTTTTTTGTGTTACAAGACAAAGTTTTTACTTAAATGAGCATAATGGATTTTGATCCAAGGTCGTCATCTAGTTTCCCTCCACTCTCCTTGCAGCATCATGCTGTTCTCCTTTCCCTGTGAAACGTGTGTGGTGTTAGATAATATAGTACATCTGCCTTCAATGCTGACATCTCAAACTAGTGAACAAATTGAAGCTAGTATAGAACTACTAAAGTGCAAGCTAGTGTGGTACTCTCTCTGAGAGTAAAAGTTTAAAGTAAGTTTAAAGTTTAAAGAAGGTACTGAATCATAGGATTTCTTTTTTGCCCTGAAATCACAGAACATTTTATATTCCTAATTGGAATTTATACTAACAGTTCTTTTCTTTCTAGATTGTAAATTCTTAGGGAGTTGGAACTATCTTATTTAGTTCATCTTTTGGAGTTATTACTGTTAAGTGCTCTTGTAGAAAATAACCAAGAAAACATTGTTGATTTTTAATAGAACATATGGGAGAGGGAGTATGGGTTCTAGGTTGAATCTTGAAGAAAAATTAGTGTTGGGTTAAATTAGGGGACTGCATTCTAGAGTAAAGAGAAGGGCCTCGATTGTGCGAAGAGGCAGCCATAGGAAATAACTTTTTGCTTTCTGGGCAATGGGAATACAGTGATAAGCAACACTGACAGGCTCCTGCCCTTCTGGACTTTACAGTCTCCTGGCAGTACACAGTTAAATAAGCTTCTCCGTTGGTGTAAGAGTTAAGGAACTGTTAAGTTTCGGGTAATACTTATGTAACAGGGATTCCTAGTCAGTCTCAGGGGAATCAGAAACTTTGCAAAGGAAAGCTAAAGCTTAAAGGACATTGAAAGATTAATGAGGGCCAAGGAGAAGGCTGTTCCATGCAGACAGGCTTAGCAAGGTGACTGGGGCACTGAAAGAATGGGATGGATGGGGCACAGAATGTAAAAGGATTACAGGAGTGTGGAGAGTTAGCTGAAAAGGGAAGTAAGGGCCAGAAGATGATAATGGCAGTGGGAGGACATCACATTTGTGTTTTATTAGAATTGTTTTTGTTGCAGTGTGCGGAGAAATGGAATAGAGGTGAGAACTAGAGGTGGAAAACATACTATTAGGTAGGTGTAAACGTAATTACAGTTGCAGATTATGAATTTTAAATCATTTAAACTAGACTCAAACACATCTTTATTTACCAAAATAGGAACCATTGCAATCAACACATTTTTGCCAATGAGAAATGAGTTTGTTTATTCCTGTAGTGTAAAAATTTGGGATTTGATGAACTCTTGGAAAGTATTTTCTGCCTCCTGCTGGTTGTGGAAACATTTTCCCTGCAAAAAGTTGTTGAGATGCTTGAAGAAAGTGGTAGTTGGTTGGTGAGAGGTTAGGTGAAGATGGTGGATGAGGCAAAACTTCGTAGCCTTATTTGTTCAGCTTTTGAAGCGTTGGTTGTGCAACACGTGGTCAGATGTTGTGGAGAAGAAGTGGATCCTTTCTGTTGACCGATGCTGGCTGCAGGCGTTGCGGTATTTGGTGCATCTCATCAGTTTGCTGAGCTTACTCTCAGATGTAATGGTTTCCCTGGGATTCAGAAAACTGTAGTGGATCATACTGGCAGCAGACCACCAAGCAGTGACCATGACAGTTTTTGGTGTATGTTTGGCTTTGGAAAGTGCTTTGGAGCTTTCTCTTGGTTCAGCCACTAAGCTAGTCATTGCTGGTTGTCATATAAAATCCACCTTGCATCACATGTCCCAGCCCGATCGAGAAATGGTTCTTTGTTGTTGCGTAGAATAAAAGATGACACTTCAAACTGACAGTTTTTTTTATTTTTGGTCAGCTCATGCGACACCCACTTACTGAGCTTTTTCACCTTTCCAATTTGCTTCAAATGCCAAATGACGTTAGGATGGTTGATGTTGAGTTCTTTGGCAACTTCTTGTGTAGTTGTAAGAGGATCAGTTTTGATGATCTTCTCAATGGGTCATTGTCAACTTCTGGTGGCTGGCCACTGCACTCCTCATCTTCAAGACTCTAGTCTCCTTTGCAAAACTTCTTGAACCACTGCTGCACTGTATATTCATTAGCAGTTCCTGGGCCAAATGTGTTATTGATGTTGGGATGCCTCCGCTGCTTTATGGCACATTTTGAACTCGAATAAGAAAATCACTTGGATTTGCTTTTTGTCTAACATTATTTCCCTAGTCTAAAAATAAATATAAACAGCTAGTTTGAGTCTACTTTGGCCACCTGATTGGCCACCTGATGAAAGTATAAACTTTGGCTACCTGATGCGAAGTACTGACTCACTGGAAAAGACCCTGATGCTGGGAAAGACTGAAGGCAGGAGGAGAAGGGGACGACAGGATGAGATGAGTGGATGGCATCACCGACTTGATGGACATGAGTTTGAGCAAGCTTCGGGAGTTGTTGATGGACTGGGAAGCCTGGTGTGCTGCAGTCCATGGGGTCGGAAAGAGTCAGACACGACTGAACAACTGAACTTTACTGAAACAGCTAGTAATAAGTCATTAGCAAAAAAACATAAAGCGAGAAATGTGCATTAAAATGATGTATAACATAACCACATTTAAGAAAGTGTTCTAATATCAAATGGCCACGTTCAGCAGTATAAAACTGCAATTTCTTTTGCACCAGCATAATATGTCTGTCTGACCAAATAGTGCCATTTGTTGGAAAATGCCCACCGTTATTAAAGTGGGAGTTCTGGGGAGAAAGGAGCCAGTTGTTGTGTTTGAGGCATTAGAACATTAAAAGTGCTTTTTGTTGTTGTTGTTAAATACTTGGGTATGTAGGTCTGGATCTCAGAGTGCACGTCTTTGATGGAGGCCTAGATTTGGGAGTCTATGTCATACAGGTGATAAGTATTGCCATCAGCATAGTTTGCAGAAGAGATGAATAAAAGGCCTATGGTCAAGCTTTGAGAAACTCCAAGGCTTAGTGGTTTGGTAGAAGAGGCTGAGTAAGTCTTCAAAGGTGCCTGAAAAAGCAGAAGTGGAGAGGTAGGAAGAAATACAGAGTATAACATCCTATAGGGGAAGGCAATGGCACCCCACTCCAGTACACTTGCCTGGAAAATCCCATGGACGGAGGAGCCTGGTAGGCTGCAGTCCATGGGGTCGCTAAGAGTCGGACATGACTGAGCAACTTCACTTTCACTTTTCACTTTCATGCATTGGAGAAGGAAATGGCAACCCACTCCAGTGTTCTTGCCTGGAGAATCCCAGGGATGGTGGAGCCTGGTGGCTGCCGTCTATGGGGTCACACAGAGTCGGACACGACTGAAGCGACTTAGCAGCAGCAGCAGCAGCAACATCCTATAAGCCACAGGAAGGAAAGAATCTAGTTACTTTGAATTATCAGGATCTGAGCCCGGGTTATTATAAGGATTTTAAAAAGAAGTTTTCATTCAGCCCACTTCATTCCTCTGTAAGGCACCTTTGTGCAGGCCATAGCCTGCTGAGCCCTGCTCAGTAGCCTTGTGAAAGCCTCCTGTGAGAGGATGAGTAAGGAGCAACCTGAGATATATCTTGCTTTTAGCAACCTAGAGGTCTTAGTTGGTTTTGCCAAAAGGGATAGAACAGAAGTTGGATTGGTGTAAACAGAGGAACTAATAGAGGTAAAGAAATAAAATGGGGAGGAGAGACAGTTTTGTTTGACTGCAAAGAGCAAAGGCAGATTGGTTGGTTGGAGGGATGTGGAATTGATGGAGTTTTTCTGTTTTTTTTGTGTGTGTATGTGTTTTTAATTTGTTTTTATATTTTTAAGTGGGAGATATTAGAAAGTTTTACATGTTTAAGAAAATTCAGTTTGGTGGAAAAGGTAGAGTCCACAGGAGAAAGATTATTTGAAAAGTTACAAGAAGAAGGTGGAGTCCCATAAAATTCTAGAGTTGAGTGCGTGTGTGTTCTCGTATCTTTATTTTTCCTCTTGATCGAGTAGAGGGAATGTTAGAGAAGGGAGGAGAGAGGGGGTAGGGAATTTAGGAGAGTGTTTTGGAATCTGAAGAGAATGGGGAACAGATAGTGCATGTGGAAGATGAACTTTGGAAGAACCTGGGAATGTGATACTTACTGATGGATGATGGGTAATTGATAATTGGATTTATGCAGGATTAGGATTTTGCCAGGCTGGTGTGAGGGAAATATTAAGGGAATTTAAGGGAAGAGTTACTGAAGTGAAAGACCGTGAAATCTAAACTGATTAAAGGAGGAAGTTCAAAAGAAGGTACTTGGATTGGAAAAAGTAGAGAAAGTCACAGGAATTAATGTTACTGAAAACCTTTATAGTGGTACAGAGAAAATGAGAATAGAGAGTTGTCAAAAGCAATGCAAGTCGTCAGGGGGCATTGAGCAAGATGAACTGAAAAACTTTTGGGATTTGAAAGACAAGTAACCACCAGTGGCAGTTGCTACTTTGGCAGGAACGGTTTCTGTGGAGCACTTTGGAGCATTCAGGGTGTGACTCTGGTTTCAGCAAGTTGAAAAGTGAGTGAAGGCAAGGATGATAATTTTTTTCCCAGAGGTTTGGCTATGAAAAGTCTATCTATACAATTAGCTTTAGAAGGATGTATTAGCTTTAGAAAAAAGAGAGCTGCTTTTTTTTTTTAGAGGAAAGACCTGAGTGTGTGTATTTGTTGATGATATGATGAGCAGTAGGAAAGTTGGAGATGCAAGGCATACCTCAGAAGATAGGGGGATGTATGGATTCAGAGGGTTCTATAGATAGGAGGTTTACTTGTTCCACTGTGTGAGTGTGATGGGAAGAAAGGCTTGGTGTGAGACCCAGGTAACCTTGTGGATTGTTGGAAGGAGGTGGCAGGCAGTGGTGGAGTGTTAAAGAACTTGAACTGAGTTTACATTCTTACTCTGCCTTTAATTAGCTAATTAGCTGTGCTGCTTTAGGTCACTTATGGAATTTTTATCGGTGGTAGTACTGGGGGAAAGAGAAAGGTGCAGAAAGTTTGACAGCTGTTTTGGAAAAGCAGAGAACCCCAGCTAGGGAGTCACGGGCAGCAATGAACACTCAGTTGTAGGCAGAGAGCTACATAGGAGTGGTGTATTCAACAACGTTTACACTGAAGACAAAGTGTAGATGCACCTGAAGCAAAGGTTGAAATCGAATGGAGTACCCACGTAGTTACTTACTTTGTCCTTTTTGGTTAATATGGCTTAGAGGTCTGTCAAATAGATGGTGTTTGAGATTCCTTGGAACGGATATAAACTATATTGAAGTTGAAAACTATGTTTTGCTAAAGATATTACATAAAAACAAAATTTACAACCTTTTAAATTTTGCATTAGAGCATATTTAATGATTTTAAGTATAGGTGCAGAGTTAGAAGGAACATGTCCATAAGATCACCCTTATTTCTGATAACAGTTGCAAGTTTGGGGGTCCTCTAGACCACTCTTGGGTTGGATAATTCACTAGAAGGACTTAAAGACTCATTGAAAGCTGTTATATTCGTGATTGCAGTTTATTGCGGCTAAAGGATACAGATTAGAATCAACCAAGGGTAAAGGTACATAGGGCAGAGTCTCAGATAACTTCCAAACTCTGAGCTTCTCTCTGTTTCCTGGTATTGACTTGTGATAATACGTATGGAATGTTACCAAACATGGAAGCCCAGCCCAACCTTGGTGTCCAGAGTTCTCATGGGGTCCATGATCAATTGCCCACATGCATGAACTTAGGTTTCCAGCCCTACTAAAGGTTGAGTTGATCCATATGATTCAGAGGCCTCACCATAGATCCCATAGTTTTACTTTCTGGTGTGACCCAAAGTTTCCAGGTGGACAGGGACACTCTTAACTAGGCATTATATTCTAAGAGTTTAGACTTCTTCCAGAAGTTGAGGGGTAAACTCAGGCCTCTCTTTGGGCAAGGTGAAATTCTTTACACTTTTCCAACAGTAGTTAAATATATTTTTGTATTTTGAGACTGCAAAAACTAATTAGTTAAGGTTTGATTGATATTAAAAGTTGATTACTAAAGAACCCATAAATAGGTAATTAAAATTTGGTATTTAATACTTAATTCTTATTAAGTACCTACGGAAGTTTCATCAAGAAATATTAACTTAATATTTCATTATAGTAAAACTGAGGTAAACTCATTTATAATTTTTAATTTTGGCTTGATGGTTCAATTCTGTTTTATTAAATTTGAACTTACTATTTTCTCCTGTGGCATTTCATACAGTGAAGTCCCTGAGCCTCCCAACTTAATTTTTTAGCCACAGATTCATATTTTAGAGCAGTGTCTCTCATGTGAAAGTGTGATGTACTCAAGTCTCAGAGTTATGCATAGTTTCACCTTTTCTCTTACACTTTTTTTTTCCCATTTATTTTTATTAGTTGGAGGCTAATTACTTTACAGTATTGTAGTGGTTTTTGTCATACATTGACATGAATTAGCCATGGATTTACATGTATTCCCCATCCCTATCCCCTCTCCTACCTCCCTGTCTACCCGATCCCTCTGGGTCTTCCCAATGCACCAGGCCCGAGCACTTGTCTCATGCATCCAACCTGGGCTGGTGATCTGTTTCACCCTAGATAATATACATGTGTCGATGCTGTTCTCTCGAAACATCCCACCCTCGCCTTCTCCCATCTCTTTAACACTTTTTTGAAAGTATGTCTGAATCCAGGTGAGTAAGAGACATCACAGGGATAACCTTGAATTTATTTTTAAAAGGTAAATTTTTAGGGGTATGAACTGTTAGTATGAGAAACAGCATATTCTGCACCTTCTTTGTGACAGTGATGCTCGCTCTCTTTGAGTGCCACTGCTTCAGAGAATTAACGCATTCCCACCTCACTGGCCTTAGTGCAGATCTCATTTCCTGCTTGATCCTCATTACAAACTAGATCTCACCATTAGAGTGAAATCCCTTGATAAGCCTAGTTAAAAACAGCTTGAAGCAATATCAGGCTTTTTCTGGGCACCACTAGGTGTGGTGTTTGCATCAAGTCATTTTGGGGTGCTTTATGGAAATATTTTCTGATAAGAGAATTCCCTGACTTCACCTTTCCAGGCTGGTTTTTTCCCCCCTCCTTAGTTGTTTTCATGATGCTTACAAGAACTGGACTATAAAACCACATTTAGGGGTGACATATGATCCCTAACACTCGGTAGGTTGTTGATGTGAGATCTCAGGGCTTCGGTCAATGAAAATGAATAATCTCTCTGATTTATTACATTTTCTGTATATTGATAATAGGTAACTAAAATGAGTGGTAACTGTATTTGCATGTGATTTGTATGTTATAGTTAACATTTAAATTCTCTTTGGTGCTAAAAATTTTTTCACTGCCACCTCAAGCCTCTGTCCTCTAAGGCAGAGAGTGGCATTCCATCTCAGTTTTTGCTTCAGCATATGAACCCTAGAAGGCCATAGTGCAACTAAAAGCACCTAACCCATGAATGATATTTGCTTCATGTTTGGAAAACAAATGTTTTAACCCACTGTCCTCACTAATATTGTAACTACTGTCTTACAGATTGACTTGATGCAAAAACATCACAAAGGCTCCATATTATACAGTATGCGATTTTTGAGGTATGAGCTTTAGAAACTTACCTCTCATGTGGCATGTACATCAGGCTTTAACTTCAGTTTAATCATTTTGGGGAATTTATGCATTTCTTTTTTTTCCCTCTCTCTCCATAATATTTTTATAGTATTAAAAGGGCTGTGGAGGTATTTTTGGGTCCTAGCTAGGATACTTAGTCTTAACAAATACATTTTCTTTTATCACTAAATTGAGATACTAATTCTGGCAGATGATAGTTTTTTCAGCCCTTACAACTAGCTTAACATTTATGCCTGCCTCTTTGAGTTCAATCTGCCTTTTCTTTTTAGTGCCCTTTGATTGCCTCATTTTAAGTGCTTATTTCCATTCTTAACAGTTTTCTATTTATTGGACTGCAATGATCTTGTTGATGCTAACTGCCTGATACTGACTTTTTGAGAACTAAGCTGTCTAGATCTTATAAAAAAAAAGATTTCATATAAGTGCTGAACCATTTTGTGTCTTTGGGTTCAGAATATCTATAAATTGAATTCTGGTTAGAAGTAGTTTGATTGGTTTGTATTAAAAAAACCTGGCAACCAGGGAGTTTTTAGACATTTCTAAGACAGTAGTTCTACTCTAGTGAATTTTTCATTTTATTTCTGAAAACTCAAATTCTGGGGAGAAAAGTCTCTGTGTTTATTTGTGTATATACTAATGAGATTTTATTCCTAACAAATTGGGAGATTTGTTCTGTTTTTTTGTTTGTTTAGTTTTGTATGATTCCTAAGTAGAAATGAATTTCTTTTCTTGGTCGTAGTGGATTGCTTAATTTTTTCAATGAAGAAGTTAAAATCAGTTTATTGTATACTGAGTATAAAAACTTGTTTTGATCATATTCATATATACATTAATGATTTATATTTATCTGTTAGACTGGAAACCTTGAGTATATTTAGTATTATGGACCTACTGACTTTGAGTGTACCTTGTAAGCTAAGTATTTCTTAAGAACTTATCTTTCATAAGCCTTATAAAAACATCACGTATAGGCATTATCCCCATTTTATGCAACAGACATCAGAGGCTTGGAAGTTAACTTCCTTGTGCAAAGTCACAGGTACCTTTGCAGTGCTGGAGCTGAGATTTGAGCCTAGATCTTTTTTTAACCCATATTCTCTGTTGCCTTGTGTTTACTGCTATGTCATCAGAAAAAGATACAAATATTTAACTCTTCATAGTAAGAGTAGTATATGTAATCTATATTAAGCATAATGGACACTAGAAATCCAGAATATTTTAATATTTATTTAAATATTGATAAGACTGTAATTATCTTGATGTTTCAGGATTGTTTTATTAATTCATTTGCTAACAGTTTCCTTTTCCAGGTTGTTAGGTGCCATACATACAGACAAGTTTAAAGTCTGCCCAAATCATTAAAGTTTATAGATTCTCTTGTTTTTCAATTCCTTTTTAGAAGTTAATGGTATGTTACGGTTTATTATAGGTGCTCCTTGAGTATGCTACTTTTAGATACATGGGGCAGGTCATTCTGTAAGTTTAAGGAGTTCTTATGCTTCATTTAGTGGTAAAGGCATTTAAATGCTTGTAGACTTACTACACTTAGACAGTATCCTCATACCTTTTTTAAAAATTCCATAGATTTTATTTTTTCACATGTTGGAAATTCTAAGCTTTGTTGAGTGAACTCTGAATGTTTGAAGAATATACTTCATTATGGAACCTTATATACGTTTAGTTAGTATGCCAGCGTTATGAATTTTTATTAAGTTTCAGATTCAGAGCCTTTAGGAATAATTTAGACTTGTGTGCCATGGAGGTATCCAAGTTTAATTGAACCTATTTGTCTACATTCTGTATTAACAATGGTTGCAGTAGGTTCAGATCAGGATGTCTGAGCCTATGCAACTTTTTCATATTTAGTATTGTTGTGGATGGGGACAAGGAAAGGATGATAAACTCTAAATAAAATACACAGACACTGTGTCCTTTTTTATACATGGGGAGGGGAACGGGGTTGAGAAACAGCTAAGTTTCTGCTCTTGCCAGTGTCCTTAATGTCCCCAGATAATGTCACCAAAAAATTATGGTGCAGAAGGCGTTTTAGTAAGTATCGTAAGAATGATTTTTTTCCCCCCAAGAAGGTCGTTCCTGTCCGAAGAAATAGCAATATTAGAGGAGCATTTTTCTTCATATTTTTCATGTGTTACCACAGAGTAGTTAGTGTTGTCTTATATATCTTGATACCTTATTTCTTGATAGTTGATTGAAGAAAATATAAGGTTCATGAGAAGTTACAGAGTTGAGCTTCCCATTTTACTGGTAGGGCCATTGGGGCCTAGAGATGATCCTTAGGTAAGCATACTGATTTTACCTTGGGGCCGTGCCACTTGTTTATTAATATCCAGATATCTGGGATTATTCTAGGTAGCATTTGAATTTTAAATAGATTATGGACTGCAACCTTCAGCTTTATTGGATTCTTGGATACCTTGCTTTTATTTTCCTCACTTTTTATAATTTTAATAGATATTATTTTTTTAATTGACTCAGTCTTTATTATTAATAGATATTGCTTGTATAAAGAATATCTATTAATAATGAAGTCCTCAGTATTGCCATAATCTTATTTTTCAGCTGTGTTCTTTCCTAATACCCTACTGAGCATGCTTTCGAATTTCATTCTATAATCTATTTTCCCACCAAATAATCAAGCTACGAATTTAGGTGAGAGAGACAGAGTGCCACATTGCCGTTAGGCAGTAGTTTAAAAATAATTTGGTAAAAAAAAAAAATAATAATAATTTGGTAACACTTTGCTCCTGCCTGATATGTTGCCAGTGTTTTTTATTTTTATGACTGAGAAGACTAATTTTCCACTGATTAACCTTCTTATGAGAGAAGGCGATTTAGAAACAACTATTCCTTTTATCAAGGCACGTGAAAAGAACCCTGGACCATGGTGACCAGCTACCTCAGTTTGCCTGGGACTAAGGGAGTTCATAGGACATGGAACTTTCAGTGCTAAAACCAGTTTAGGTGTTGAGTTGGCCACCCTATTCCTGAAAGTTATTCATATTTCTGAATTAATCTTTAGATAGTAGAAGAGACTGAAAAGCTGGTGTTTCACCCAGTGACAACCTCTTCCTAGTTGAAAGACTTCTTATTAGATGTTGGAGTGCTTTTGTATAATAGCAATGAGAAGATAGAGGCTTGTATAGAAGAAAGATTTATGGTTTGGGTTATCAAAATGTTTTTTTAAAGTTGTAACTTTATACCCTTCTCTCTTTGCAGAACTGATAGTGCATCAGCCGACCCAGATAATTTAAAATACTCTTCATCCAGAGATAGGGGTGGGTCTTCCTCTTATGGACTGCAACCTTCAAATTCAGCTGTGGTGTCTCGGCAAAGGCATGATGATACCAGAATCCACGCTGACATACAGAATGACGAAAAGGGTATATATTATATATTTCCTTATTGCCAGAGGCATGCTTTTGTGTATATATGTGTTTTTTAACCTACCTACTTCTCCTTTTCCTCCTCCTTCCCTTTCTTTCCCTCTCCCCCCTTCTTTTCTTCTAATGTGTTTAAAATATGATTATTAAACACAGTGCTGTTCTTGAAACATTTTTTTGAAAGTTTATCCCTTACTTGTAAATTTAAATATACTCTTTACACATGCAGTAAAATATATAAGTGCAATTTTCTTCCCCCCAAAATATAGTATTATCACTGAGGCTAAAGTCTTTCCTGACTACTGTCTCTCCTCTGGACTTCTAGAAAGTTTTATAGTGTAAAATCTGATCTTCCGCTGAAGATAACAAAATGAAATCAAGACATGCATCACAGGGATAGAGTAGAAGCAAAGGCTGGTTGAGCTGCAGATTGAGTCAGAAGGACCTGAACTATCAGGAATTGATGGAGTGAAACAAAGAGCCCATTGAAATAATGTAAATGTTGCTGTTTTTAGGTGGCTACAGTGTCAATGGAGGATCTGGGGAAAATACTTATGGTCGGAAGTCGTTGGGGCAAGAGCTGAGGGTTAACAATGTGACCAGCCCTGAGTTTACCAGTATTCAGCATGGCAGTCGTGCGTTAGCCATCAAAGACATGAGGAAATCACAGGGTAAGACTGGGTGACCTGGGACCAACGCACATGCCTCCACTGAGACACCTCCTAAATGCCTCGTTTCATACCAGTGCCTTGCGCATCTGTGACTTGGTCAGCTTACTGAGTTGAGAAACGTGTGTCAGTGATAATTGTTTGCATTCTTTTACCTCTCAACTGTTCCCCAACATAAATTTCTACCAGAAAGGTTTTTAATACTTTTAAAAAGAATTCTCTTAAAATAAGGAGACTGGATGAGATTTTTAAGAAAGGATTTTCCTGGTTACAGTATTATATTGAACATTTAGTGTATAATAGACTCTTGTGCAGCAAGTCCTTCAACTCTAGGGTGAGGGTAGGCCCCTAGAGTTCTAGAGTTCTGTTTAACTCTAGTAAAGGGACTGGGCCCTTTTCTAAAGTTAAAGACTCACTGAATGGGTAAAGTATCTTGAACGTTCATAGGATTAGAGGTAATGGGTTTTTTTCTGAAAGAGAAGTTTATTTTGGTAAAGCTGATTAAGAAGTCAAGATTTCTGATTTACACACTTTGTTGGATATAATTACTGTTTGGACCTTTACTTTATAACCATTTTTTCCCAGTGGGGTGGGTGTGGGGGGGTGTGTGTGTGTGTGTGTGTGTGTGTGTGTGTGTGTGTGTGTGTGTGTGTGTGTGTGTGTGTGTGTGTGTGTGTGTGTGTGTGTGTGTGTGTGTGTGTGTGTGTGTGTGTGTGGTGTATCTTGGTGAACATTTTTGATTAGAACTTTTTTTATTTTGCATGCAGCTTTAAAAAAAAAAGTGATTTCTTTTAGATAAATTTTTCTAAAGTGGAATGACTAAGTCATAGGCTGAAACATCTCTTCAGAGTATTTGCAGTCTTAAGAGTTAGGTCTGGTGGAGTCAGGAGGTGACTCTAAAGCTAATTTAGTCTAGCTCCCCCTTGCAGGCTCAGAGTTAAACAGTTTGCTAGTGGCAGCATTGTAAATACAGCCTAGATTTCTTGACTGGTAACCTACAGACATTTTTAGCAGTCATCCTTGCTGACTCTGTAGGCTAAGGCTTTTTAAAAAATCTTATTCCTTCTCTCAGATGTTATAATTTCTTTTGTTATTACTTTTCCTTAGAAATGGAACTGTCAGACCGTTTAATGTGGTTTGTGTTAATGTACATTCATTAATTATGATGAATTGCACAGTTGAAAATTTAAAAAGAAAAATTTAACACTTTATTTAAAGCCATCTTGGTTAGTAGTGTTCAGCATTGTTTGAGCATTCCTGCTTGTTCTTGTCATTAAACAAGGGAAGAAAAGTTTTGATTTGCCACTTTCCTTGTGGCGGCATGCCTTGCACATGGGAGGTGGTAATTAGACATTTGTTGAACTGAATGTGTAACTGCAGTTCACCAAAACTTTGTTCTTGAAAACTGATGATGTAACAAGAGGCTCCCCTCCAGTGGGAGACCTAGGTGAGAAAGAGAAGCATGTAACCTCTTTTTGCCTGATGGTGACTTCAAACCTGTTGAAGTTTCTTACCTGTGCTCTTTACCTGGGTGTTGAAGACAGTTTGGAACAGATCTGAAGAGAATAATTTCTAAGCCTTTCTTTTTTCTCTGTCAATTGGCTCTCTGGAATGAGGTATCTGTGTAGGTTTATCTTTTTTGAGGGTCTGCTGTGTGCCTGGCAGTCTGCTGGGGCTGGGTTTACAGTGATGAACAGGTGTTATGGCTGGGCTTCCCTGGTGGCTCAGTGGTAAAGAATCCACCTGCCAATGCAGGAGACATGGATTTGATCCTTGGTCTGGGAAGATTCCATGTGCTGCGGAGTGGCTAAGCCCTTGCGCCACAACTGCTGAGCCTGTGCTCTAGAGCCCCGGAGCCGCAAGTGCTGAGCCCACGTGGAGCCCACGTGCTGCAGCGACCGAGACTTGCAGCCCTAGAGCCCCAGCTCCACCGAGAGGCCCCGTAGTGAGAAGCTCGAGTCACCTCTGCCCTCCGAAACTAGAGAAAAAGCCCCTGTGGCAGCAAAGACCCAGCACAGCCAAAAATAAATAATTATAAAAAAAAAGTCACAGGACTTGCATTCATTGAGCTTTAATTGTCTGGTGGACTGTGATTATTTAATATACTTTAAAATATTTGGGCTATTAAGTTTCTGTGCTGATTCATCCTCAATGTTTATGTTCACAGAGCGATCGTTGTCTTATTCTGATGAGTCTCGACTGTCGAATCTTCTTCGGAGGATCACCCGGGAAGACGACAGAGACCGAAGACTGGCTACTGTAAAGCAGTTGAAAGAATTTATTCAGCAACCAGAAAATAAGCTGGTCAGTGTAGTATGTTTGGAAATATTGATCAGTTTTGCATATCCATAGTACACTAGATAATGTGATCTGAAATAGTTTAAGAAGGGAAAAGGTTCGCTTCTAAGGAAAAATAATAGGGAATTCCAGATTATTTGGCCTATATTATGATCATCTTGAACTTAATGCCCCTAATGTGTACTTTAGCCACAAATGTTGGATCTGTGTTGGTTCCTTCTGCGGTAAAGTACTTTTGACCTTTTACATATTTATTCTGTTGTCCTTGGAACTTTTTTATACTGTGTTCTGGGACAGAATATCTCTGTTTTCATAAGTGAAACTGGAGTACGAGGTACATAATTTGCTCATGGGTAAGTTTGGTCTGGTGGCCAGGGCTAAATAAATGGAAAAACTCTTTAAAGTACTGGAGGAAAAAAAAAAAGTATAGGAGGGAGTTCCCTGGTGGCCTGATGGTTAGGATTCTGGGCTTTCATTGCCTTGACCTGGGTTTAGTCCCTGGTTAGGGAACTGAGATTCTGCAAGCTACTTGGCCTGGCCAGAAAAAAGGAATGAAGTACAGGAGCAGTTACAAATTTCTTTGCCCTACAACTAAGTCTCCTACTATTAAGAACATGATACAGAACAGGAGAAAGTTAATGAAAATGGTATAGTGAGTCAAATGACATTTGGTTCAAAGCTTGTTTCCTCCAAGTCCCCCTGCCTGATTTTATTATGAAAAATTTCAAATACACAGTGAATTGAAAGAATTTTATAGTGAATATCATAGCATCTAAATTCTGTCATTAACACTTTAACACTTTATGACTTTATCATATATGTCTCTACCTCTTCTTCTATCCATCAGTCCACCTGTTGTTTTAAAAATGCATTTCAGAGTAAATGAAAGAGTTGTTGGTTTTTCCCCCATTGATGATCATAGCTGTATATTTCCTATGGGTAAGTTTCTTTCAGAATCTGAAAGGAAACTTTATGACCCTCCTGATATAATTGGGACCTGGGAATAATAAGAAAAGTAAGGTGTGGTCCTGTTACAATTTGGAGGGAACCAGAAGTAAGAAAAAGTACATAATGTTATTCTTAAAAGTATAGAAATCTGAAGTTTTTATTAATTTTTTTTAAGGTGCTAGTTAAGCAATTGGATAATATCTTGGCTGCTGTACACGATGTGCTTAATGAGAGGTAAGTAATTTAAGAGAAATTTAAAAAGTATACAGGAAGACAAACTTATTGACTTCATTTATAACATATTTAATGTTGCACTAGGTTCTCTTGCCATTTTTTCTTGTGTTAAAGTATTTAAACCTTAATTACCACTGAAATAGAATCCAGGTGGGTTATAGTTTGTGGGGGTGCAGAGAGTCAGACAGGACTTAGCAAATGAGCATGCACGCGTGCGCGTGCGCGCACACACACACACGCACACACGGAACCCACTTGAAAGGGAGAGCCTTTTTTTTTTTTAATGTGTCAACATGACTAAATAATTGAGCACTGACTTGTAGAATGACATAAACTCTGAATGCAAGCAGGAATGAATCCAATTAACTTTTGTAAACTAGAGCATTTTGAAACTGCTTAGAGAGTAGAGGTGAAAGGGAGTGTCCTTTGGGCAACAGTGAATTCAAGCCATCTAGTCTCCAGGGCTGCTGGGGTTCCCCAGAGGTCTGCAGTCATTTCTTCCTATGGTGATTCCCAAAGAATTGCAGTGTTGGAAAGCATCCAAACTCATCTCAGTAGGTCATGAATCTTACTGCTTTTTGATGGTTTTATTTTGTATAGTTACTCACTAATATAATACATCAGTGTTCATCTTCTAAGTTTATTATATTTAACTATTACTGTTCCCTATTTTATAGTCCTCAGATACTAACTATTACAAGGTATGTAATTATTTGTGTAGTAATTTTATCTGATCCCTGGGTTGGGAAGATCCCCTGGAGAAGGAAATGGCAACCCACTCCAGTATTCTTTCCTGGAAGACCCCATGGATGGAGGAGCCTGGCAAGCTACAGTCCACAGGGTTCCAAAGAGTTGGACACGACTGAGTGACTTCACTTTGTTTGATCACTTGTTGCTGCCTTTTTCTATGAATCAGTTAGTATAGTTTGAGATGAAATTCGAAGTCTGAATTTTAGTATATTTAAACCTTTCTTTACTATTTGTAAATAATCGATTCTAAAATAAAAGAAAATTTAAAGTTTTAACAAAGGTACTTTGGGCACTACAGGAGAGAGAAGATAGAATACTTAGAATGGGTAAAACTTAAACCTTTTGTGTAGTCTGAATAAAAATTAAATCATTTAAGACATTCTGTTGTGAGATATGTTATTCTTGTCATCTGTGAAAGCTTAAGCCTCTTGTGTATTTGTTTTGTTTTGTTTGCATTAAAATAAACACAGTAGCAAATTGCTTCAGGAGTTGAGACAGGAGGGAGCTTGTTGTCTTGGCCTTCTTTGTGCATCTCTGAGCTATGAGGCTGAGAAGATCTTCAAATGGATTTTTAGCAAATTTAGCTCATCTGCAAAAGATGAAGTTAAACTCCTCTACTTATGTGCCACCTACAAAGCACTAGAGACTGTAGGAGAAAAGAAAGCCTTTTCATCTGTAATGCAGGTAAGAATATGGAGGGTGGGGGAGTGATGATGTGCTTGGTAAGAACGTTGTCTTTAACACATCTTTGGTGGAGTGCTTGAAGAAAGGAATCTTAGGGTAGGGGTTATCTACTGATAGTACATGTAATGTAAATAAAATTCCTCTTTCTGAATTTGAGTAAAGAATATAAAGAATACACTTTATAGGTAGATTTAAAATAAGTTACTTAAAATTTTATGTCTTCACTTTTTAGAAACTTTCTTTTGAATTTGCCTAGTACTAGAATCATTTCCAGATTTGGACATTGGAGCTGCATGAGGAAAGCCAGGTCAAAGGGGGCTTCACATTTTTTGAGGGAATAAAAATTAAACATCACAACTTACTTTGGGGTTTTTTTAGGTTTGATAATGTTAAAAATTATTATTCCAAGTTATATAAAATAATTGCCTATCTGAATTATTAAAAGATGATTCCCAATTTAATTTTGAGCCAAGTTATAAGTAATTAAATTTTTGTTGTTTAGAAATTTAGAATTTGATGGTTTTGGAATATTTGATATCTTTATTTTTATTTTTCCTAAAAAGTTGCTAATTTTGTTTTATTTTGGCCAATTGGTTAAAAAAAAAAAAGTGAGAAATCTATTCTGTCTTAAAATTTTTATTTTCCCTTCATTGTAGAGGTTATGAAAAGAATTTGGGGAAGGATTTAGAAAATTATTTGTAACTAAACAGCATAACACCAAATTTGACTTATTCTGCATGCAGTTTATATTGTGGATGTTCCCCCAGTTATTTATTTTGAAAAATTTTAAATCCACAGGAAAACAGATAGGCTAGTACAGTAAACGCCGATATATCTTTTACCTAGATTTGTCATTGATTAATATTTTGCTCCAGTTTTGTTTTTACACACATGCACACACAGACATGATTTTTTATTGAACCTTTGAAAATAAATTACATCATGATGGTTTACCCTGTGATACTTGAGCATACATATACATCTCCAGAGATTAAAGCTAATCTTCTATATAACAATATTATAATCATACCTAAGAAAATTAGTTCTGTCACATAATAAAATCCATGTTCAAATCGCACTGTTGCCACTGAGATGTCTTTTATAGCTTTTGTCTTACTCAGGATTCCATCAAGATTCATGTTTTTGATGAATCTTTAATCTCTTGAAGATGATGGTTGTGCCTCTTTAATCTTTCTTAGGTGTAACAATTCGCTGCACTTTTTTTGTCCCCCTTCTTTTGTAGAATGTTCTGTGTCTTGGGCTTGTCTGATTATTTGTTCCTGGTTCAATTCAGTTCAAACAGTTTGGTCATGAATACTTCATGGGTTCATACTTAGCTTTGTGTCACGCTAGCAGGTACATAGCTTCAGGTTCACATACCTCTTACGTGAAGAGTTTCATTGCTTAGTTAAGGTGAAGACCAGTCAGATTTTTCCATTGTGAAGGCTTGTTTTTCTCCCTTTGTAATTAGTCAGTAATCTGTACATAATGCCATGAGACCTTCTGAATATTCTGTTTTTCATAATATTTCACTCAATTTTAGCATTCATTTATATGCTGTGCATTGTGTAGATTATAGTACTAGCTGTTGCAAAATGGTGGTTTTCTCATTCTAGCACTTTTTCTATATTTATAACATCATTCTTTTGTAGAGAAGAACCTTTGTTTTGGGGAAAAAAATGGGTTTTAACAAAAAATTCAGCTGCAAAATATTCTATAAGTAGCATGCCATATGGTTATTTAATAAATATATATATACACATGTACAGTGGTAACATGATATGTCATTCTTGTGTTAGAGCCGTGCTAATCTTCTCTAAGTCATTCCAGTTTGAAGCAAGTGTTTATATTTTAAAGTATAAACTGTTCAACATTTGCTCTGTCTTTTGAATTTTAAAATCATACATCATAGTTTTTGTTCTTGAAATTTTAATCACACCCATAATATTGAAGAGAGCACTTAGGAACAGAGTAAACACATTACTTAGAAACATGTTAACAGACATTAAAGAAGGGAAAAACAGTATTTGTTTTCAGCCTTTAATATCTTAGTGGATTGAAATGTTTTCAAATTTTTTGGAAACTAAAACTACAGAGTTTATTTTCTCTGATGTCAGTCAGTTTTGGCTATGTCACTATTAAATAATAAACCTAATTTGCTTGTTTTCTCCCTATTTTATTAAATGTTCATGGTTTGTAACTTTTATTTTTCAGCTTGTAATGACCAGCCTGCAGTCCATTCTTGAAAATGTGGATACACCAGAATTACTTTGCAAGTGTGTTAAGTGCATTCTTTTGGTAGCTCGATGTTACCCTCATATTTTCAGCACCAATTTTAGGGTGAGTTCCCTGACCCCTTCTTTTCAGATGATGGGGTGAGGGATTGGCTGCGTGTGGGAGGACTTGAGAAATTAGATAGAAAACAAAGTTTCTGCTCCTTTGAGTATAATCAGTTTTAAGGGCCAGGATTGAATGATATAGTAATGCAATTTTATGAAAAATACCATCTGTACTTGCCAACACTTGTGCCTTAAGATACTTAAATATTTCATCAATGTCATGAACAAAGGCCCATTATTCTCCTGCCCTGTCCCTCCCACCCCTATTTTAAGTTAGTATGATGTCAGGTAGGTAGGACATAAGATGTTCTAGAGTCTCTTACTCTTATGTGGTCCACAGGTGGAATAGCAATAAGACCTTAAAATGATTAGTCCCCTTTTCTTTGTCTCCATCCAGGATACAGTTGATATATTAGTTGGATGGCATATAGATCATACTCAGAAACCTTCACTTACACAACAGGTGTCTGGTGAGTCATTCAGGATATACCAGTCATTTAAATATTGTGGGAAGGAGTGTTGGTTCCTCAAAGACCAGCTGTTAATACTAGTTTTTTGATAATAGAAGAAAAATAATTACTTCAGAGAATATTTTGGTGAAGATTACTTGTTAGCTACCTATATCTTTGCAAAGGAAAAATGTGTACTTTTGTAATAAGTAGGGAGAGTAAATGCAGATTGTAGTGTTGTACCTATGACTTGTCTCAAGTCATTTGTTGCATGTGTTGGTTGGAAGAGATACCATAGTGGCAGTATTCTGAAGGGTAGAATGGAAGGAACATCCTGGATATTTATGATTTTTTTTTGTTTTTCTAGTGATTAAACAGTCAAACAAATGGATTCATTTGGATGATTGTCATAAATTGTGGGGAAAAGCCACTTTCTTTTTCAAGTTAAATGAATGACTAGTAGGACTCACTTGAACTTGTCCCAGGTGCTGTAGTTTTTCATAGCTTGTTTGGTACAATAAAGTTCTGAAGTTAAGATACAAAGGTGAGAATAGTTCTCTCAGTTCCACTGGCAAGTGGTTCCATTTCTCCCCCGGAGATGAAGGTACACTTTCAGTGGCCAGGTGTGGCCCTGGAGGAGAAACCCAGTGTGGTCTTAGATTGGGGCAGTATAGTCTCAGCCATGTGTGTAGTGACAGTATGGATATTAAATCTACTTTAAAAAAAAAAAAGGACAGATTAGATTTTAATTTCTGTAGAATTTTTATTTCTGCAGCATTAAAAGAGGTAGCTGTTAATCATTAGTATATTTAATAGTTCATGGGGATTTTCTGGTGGTCCAGTGACTAGAACTCTACTTCCATGGGGCAAAGGGGGATGGGAGAGTGGTTTGATCCTTGATGTGGGAACTAAGACCCCACAAGCCATGCGGCACAGCGAAAAACAAACAAAAAACAGTTTATAGTACTAATTTTATGATACAGAGCTTGTTTCAAGAGTGAGCAACTTGAAAGCCTTTTAAAAGTCTCTTATTAAATATTTTTAAATTTGGACCTAGATTTTTTTCCTACTCTTTCAAATTTTCTTATGTGCTTCCTAGGGTGGTTGCAGAGTTTGGAGCCATTCTGGGTAGCTGACCTTGCATTTTCTACCACTCTTCTTGGTCAGTTTCTGGAGGACATGGAGGCATATGCTGAGGTGAGTATATAAAAAACAGTTATTTCCTAAAATTTCAGTTAAGAAAAAAAGCAAAAACAAAAATCTAAAGCAGTGCTAGATTTATTTTAAAATAATTCTGATCACCAGACATTTAAGCAAAAATTATGAGACCATTGCAGTTTTTAAATTGTTTTTCAGATGCTTTTAGGTTGCCAGCAGAATTACTGGAAAGACATTGCAGGCCTAATTTCCCAAAGCTTGAAATAATTTTGGTGGCTGGTAGTGTTCAAAAACATTTTCTTCAGTTGTAGTTTACTCTTAGTTTTTGTTATGAAAAAGGTTAATTGATATTGTGAATTGATGATGAAAAAGGCTTTCCTCTTACTTGTATCGGCAGTCTTGGCTTGTGCTTCAGAGGACAAAGCTTGGTTTCAGTCACCTGTTGAGTATGACACTTTTAAATCAAGTGTCCATTACTGGTTCTCGGATTTCCTGGCCACTGTCACGATTTAAACCTGCCGTCTTTGGATCTATCTCTTAGTGTTTCTTTCTTGCTCAGTTGGTAATTACCATGATTCTTATTTGGTGGTCAAGGCTTCCATAAAGATTTAGCTTCATCTTTTCTTTATACCTTTGCTCTTTCTGGCAAATGGTTAACTCACTACTTGTAACTGTACCAATATGTTTTCTCCCTTTCAGAGAAAAATGAGAGAATATGTTGCTTCCATATGTTTCTTTACCCCCACACCTAGGATGTCTTGCTTCCTAGCACAGCTTTAAAGCTGATCTGCTTCTCATAAGCCACCCATTCTTTTTTGTAGAGACTTCCTTTTGCTATCCCTAGAGATCTAGTTTTCTTCAGTTATTTTGGTGCTTAATTATATGTAGGTATAATGGTTATAATACTCCATTTTTTGCTAATCTTTTCCTTTGAGTATATCTAATTTCCTCAACTGGCTTTTAAATCTGTAGACTAGGTTCTTATAATTTTCTGAACCAGCCTCCTCTAAACTCCCCCATCCCCCTTCCTCTTCATGTGCATGATATTGGCTCATCTTACTGTTGGAGTTCCTCAAAGAATCTATTGAGGTTACACTTTGCTTTTTAAATAATTGGAGAAGTAAAGTCTACTTTTATATTTAGATTCATGTTTCCTTTTCTCTCATAGGCCAAAATTCCTCTTCATTTGTAAACGTCTATTATAAAGTTAACTGATTTAAAAATTGGGAGTTGCTTTTTGTTTGTTTTTTAAAACAATGTCCTTCCTAAATAAGAATGATGTGAATTCACATCTAGGACCTCAGCCACGTAGCCTCTGGAGAGTCAGTGGATGAAGACGTTCCTCCTCCATCAGTGTCCTTACCAAAGCTGGCAGCACTTCTCCGGGTATTCAGCACTGTGGTGAGGAGCATTGGGGAACGTTTCAGCCCAATTCGAGGTCCTCCAATTACTGAGGCATATGTAACAGATGTAAGTTTTAGTAGTCTTAAGTATCATTCAATAATAATTGCTTTTTGTTTTAAATGGTTCTCTTTACCTAGTGAAATATGTTGTTAACCTCTCATTTGTTTAGCATGTATGTATGTGTCTGACTACTTTCTTAAATAGCCAGAAAGATAGGGAATTCTATATTCCACTCCCCCTCACCCCATGATAAAAGGTCCACTCTGTATTTTTAAATGTCTGAACTTTTAGGAGATTCTCTGTAGGTCCATTTATTCTTATTTTTAATATATAACTTTAAAAACTTATTCTGTAGTTTTTTAATAATTTTAAGTTTTGCTTTAAAATTATTGTGTCTCCTTTTAGTTTTTCAACATACTAAGAAGTTTTTCAACATACTTCTCACTTACAAATAAGGCTTCAAAAAGTAATTTTCTCTAAGCATGACAGAATGAAACAATTTGATAGCTTGACATCAAAGGATATAAAGACATAGAACCTAGAATATGTAATAGCCTGAGACCAATTATAAAAGGTAGCTAGATTGCCACATTTCAGCCCCAGACATCAGTTGCACTGTTACAGTCCAGTGAGTGGTTCAGTGTAATGGATGTGAGAAGTGAACCCCTATCATTATACTCTGCTTGAACAAGAACGGAGAAACTTGTGTGATAAAGTCATAAAAAATCTAACCTAAATGATTAAAACTTTACTGTTGGTATAAAATTTTAGCTTTTATTAGCATTTACTTTTGTTGAACACATTGCTAGATAAAGTAGGATGTTAATTACATATATTATTCTTAGTAAGTTAATTGTGTATTTGAGCAGACATGTCAGCTCCTGAAGATAATTACAAGCAGCATGTTAATATTTTAAAACTGAGCAAAGTAGTTTATTTTTTTTTTTTTTACTGTCTAAAAGGAGGGTGGTTGATGACTTTGTCAGTGTTGAAATAAAAGCAGTTAACTCAGATATAAAACAAAGGATGAGCACATATCATTTTCCAGACTAGTTCTATATTAATGTACTCTTTAATGAAAGTCTTTTAGGTCTTTGCCAAAAATGGTGTTTTAGGCCTTTTTAAACCTATTATTGGTTTAAAAAACAACAAAAAAAACCCTGTATGTAGTAGTTGTTGAATATTACAGTAAAATTTGAGAAATATTTTTCCATATCAATTTTCTCTTTATCTGTTTTTTCCTAAGTTATTTTTATTAGAAATTTAGTACATTAATATTGACTACTATAGTTTAGTAGAGTTTTTGTTTGGAAATGATATGATTTTCATAATACTTAAATAGGTATTTTATGTTATGAATGAGAATATCTTTACAAAGAGGCCGTCAGTATATGAACTTTCATAAGCTAAACTATCTTGGATATTTAGTTTTATAAGATTGATTAAAAGTCCAAGTGCTAGATTATGGAAAGTTATTCTCCTGGTAGGTTATTCCCATGTTGTTAATACTAAGCTAAGTTCTGGTGTGTTTTATGATTATTAAAAAGATTCTGACCTTCAGCTATTTAGTGACTTTGGTTGGGGGGTAGGAATTGGGTATAAGGGAAATAGAGGATGGCAAATCCCACTTCCTGTCACAGTAGAACTTTAGATACTTAGGCAAGATCCTTTCTGTGTATTGTACCAGAGATACCCTTATTATTATTCAGCCATTGAGAACTGGAATATTTAGACTGCTGACAAGGCAGGCAGTTAATTTTCCATTGAAACTGCATTAGAAAGAAAATATTTTCTCTCTGTGGAAGAATATGAATTTTTTTAAAAAGCTGCTTGTTTTCCCCATTTGCAGGTTCTGTACAGAGTAATGAGATGTGTGACGGCTGCAAACCAAGTGTTTTTTTCTGAGGCTGTGTTGACAGCTGCTAATGAGTGTGTTGGTGTTTTGCTCGGCAGCTTGGATCCTAGCATGACTGTACATTGTGACATGGTTATTACATATGGATTAGATCAGCTGGAGAATTGCCAGACTTGTGGTACAGATTATATCATCTCAGTCTTGAATTTGCTCACATTGGTATGTGAATTCTTTTTTGTTGCTTTTTAATATGTTTATTCAGGTTGTTAAGTGTAAATTGTTGTGGAAGAAATTAAGCCCTTGTTTGCCTGTGGGGCTTTTAAAATTTTTTTTTGCATTAGTCTTTTAAAATCTAGTTTGCTTTTGCTCTTGTATCTGTTTACTTTTAGTGTTTGAGATTTTTTCTTAGTGTAGTTTCACTTTTTTCTTGTTTTTGTTGACATAGCATTCTTCACATGAGACTTATCTAGCACTCCTGATTAGAGGAGGTAGTTGATACTTAATTTGAAAGACCCTGTTATGTTTTGTTTCTGAAACATGTGAAAGCTTCTTTGATAGTTTTTCTTTTCTTAATCATAAATATTCCCCCTTTCTTCACCTTTTATTATGGAATTTTGAAGCATATTTTTAAAAAGAATAGTATAATGAGTCTCTGCATACTTAATACTTGGTTTCTGTAATTAGAAACACATGGCCCATCTGGTTTCATCTAGGCCTCCTACTCTCTGCCTCCTCCTTGCCATCCCTCCATCCCCAACTGGATTATTTCAGAACAAATTCTAGGTGACATTCTGCTGAACATTGCTGCCATAGTGGTACTTCCCTTTGCCAATGTAAAAATTTACCCTTAAATGTAATTACATGTATCCTATTTAGATAGCTAAACATTTAATGTCACAATGTTAAGGCCTAAAAATATAGCTTAGATATATTATTTTTTTCTTTTATAGATTACTTTTCAGAGCAGTTTTTAGGTTAACAGAAAAGTTAAGCAGAATGTACAGAGTTCTCCTACAGCCTATTTCCCCAATAGTTCCCTCTTGTTATTATTAATACCTTCTTTGAGTGTGGTACTTTTATTACAACTGATGAGCCAGACTGACACATTATGATGAACTAAAGTCCATAGAGTTCAGTCTCCATATTGTCCATTCTGTGGTTTATGACAAATGTGTAATGTCATGTGTTCACCTTCGTAGTATCACAGAGGAGGGTTTTATTGCCCTGAAAATCCCTCTTGTTCCACCTATTTTCTCCCCTCTACTACCTGGCAGCCACTGATCCTTTTACTGTCTCCATAGTTTTGCCTTTTCCAGAGTGTCAGAATTATATAATATGTAGCCTTTTCATATTGGTTTTTTCTCCCTTAGGAGTATGTATTTAAGGTTCCTCTACATTCTTTTGTGAATTGATAGCTCATTTCTTACTTTATTCTTTTAGATTGTTGAACAGATAAATACAAAACTGCCATCATCATTTGTAGAAAAGCTATTTATACCATCATCTAAACTACTATTTTTGCGTTATCATAAAGAAAAAGAGGTAAGTGATTCACTGATCAGGCTTTTGATAACTTAGGTCATTGAAAAGTTTGACTCATGTTCATTACTTAGTAGGTACATAAATGAAATTAAAATGATAAATGTTTGATTTAGAATATTAGAAATTATAATGATTCACTTAATATTTGTTGATTTTCATACTGTATACCTTGATGAATGATAGTTTTCATCATTTGTTTCTATTAAATTTGTTTTATTAAAATTTCATGTGTATGTCATAAATAAAACTTTATTGTTAGCTTCCTGACTTCCAGTCAAAGCCAATATAGACTTTCCAAGTAGATGTAGGAAAACCTGTCTCTATAAATTGCTGCTTGTATTTGTTCTGATACTGGCTTAAAAAACAGAAGGCCTTTTAAGAAATTTAACATTGTCATTTTTAGAGAATACTTTTTTGATAATAAAACTTTATAGATTTTTGAATAGCTTACTGATACTGTGTAGGTTTCCTAAATTTCTTTTGAAAAATTAAAGTCTTTGGTGTTTTAGACAGTGAATTTATCAATCTTAAGCTGATTTGTATCATCATTTTGCAGATAGTAATATACTTTCCATTTAATTATTACTTTCCTGAATTCTCTTTTTAAGGTTGTTGCTGTAGCCCATGCTGTTTATCAAGCAGTGCTCAGTCTGAAGAATATTCCTGTTTTAGAGACTGCCTATAAATTAATTTTGGGAGAAATGACTTGTGCCCTAAACAATCTGCTACATAGTCTACAACTTCCTGATGCCTGTTCTGAAATAAAACATGAGGCTTTTAAGAATCATGTTTTCAATGTAGACAATGCAAAATTTGTAGTTATATTTGACCTTAGTGCTCTGACTACAATTGGAAATGCTAAAAACTCACTGATAGGGGTGAGTATTTACTTGTAATGGCTTTGTTTTATCCACCTTTGAGCCTCTCCTCATTGCATGATAACATGTTTCATTAACTATCAAGGCGGTGTGTCTACAGCATCACACAGAACAAACGGCCATATTTTGGACATGCTTGGATAACTAAAATTGACGGGAATATTTTCGTGCTATTATGTTTAGCTCTTGCCTTCTTTGATAAGTTTTTTATATCCTTTTTATTTTTTGAAATTGTATTTTAATGCCGTCTCCCATTTACTCGAGCATGCTTTTAGTAAACTTGTCAACATTTTCCACAGGACAAGTTTGTATAGTTCTAAAATGCAACCCCTTCTTCCCCTGATACTCTTTTCCTTTTCCCACTAGTTAGTGCTTCCGTATGTCCCTTATTTTTTGACTACCCACTTTTCTTTGGGAACATTCACATATTATTTTGGAAGAAAGATTTCATTCCTTTTAAGAAATCTGAAGTGACTGCTTTTGATTTATAATAATTGCTGTGTGTGAGTGAAGTGAAAGTCGCTCAGTGGTGTCTGACTCTTTGCAACCCCATGGACTATACGGTCCATAGAATTCTCCAGGCCGGAATACTGGGGTGGGTAGCCTTTCCCTTCCCCAGGGGATCTTCCCAACTCAGGGATCGAACCCAGGTCTCCCGCACTGCAGGTGGATTCTTCACCAGCTTAGCCACAAGGGAAGACCAAGAATACTGGAGTGGGGTAGTCTATCCCTTCTCCAGCGGATATTCCCGACCCAGGAATTGAACCGGGGTCTCCTGCATTGCAGGTGGATTCTTTACCAACTGAGGTGTCAGGGTATATTTCTCCCTCCTATGGTACTTTGCAGAATTGAAAAGCATTATTTACAATGAAAAGTAATGGAATATAGTTAAGGGGTTAGTGTTTCTGAGAGAAGGGAGGGAAAACTCAAGACTTGATACTTGTATTTGTATGCTGGCCATATTAGATCAGGTGCCCTGTGTCCCCCCAGTGACTGCTCTTTCCCTCATTGCTGGGCTGCAGCTGACTCCTCTTTCACATTCTAAAATTTGGTTGTTGAGAAATTCACATTGTGTTCAGATTTGAGGTTTATATTCCACACTCTGAAAGTGAGAGGAAGTAGGGACAGGGTGGTCAGGTGAAAGGAGTATCTTAGCAATGGAAAGAAAGGGAAGAATGGTAAAGGCTTAGAGTGGCAGGATTTGCCCTTTTTTTCCACTGGAGAGGGCAACTCGCCATTTATGGTATATGGAAAACTGAGGTAATATGATCTACTACACTGAAGAGTGCAGGGGCTTTTGTTTAGACCAGGGATCAGCAAATTACAGTTCATGGACCAAATCTAGCTGTCCACTGCTTTTTTTTTTCTTTCTTTCTTTTTTTTTCTTTTAATTATTGAGATATAATTCACATACTGTACAGTACCCATTTAAAGTGTACAATTCAGTGATTTTTTAGTATGTTCACAGAATTGTGCAGCCATCACCAAACATCACCTCTTTTTGTAAAGACTTTTTATTGGAACATAGCCACTTTGATTCCTATTTTTTGTCTGTAACTTTTCTCACTGCAGTGGCAAAGTTGAGGAGTTGGACATTGTAACAGAGGTGTCACATAACCTGCAGAGGCTGAGGTATTTACTCTCTTATCTTCTCAAGAAGTATTTGCTGATCCCAGGTTTAGTGTACTAGCTTGTTTCCAAATTTAAATCTGTCATTTTAATTTTTAAAAATGTGCAGATATATTTTGAAGGATAAGCATTTTGTATGGTCATGTGTGTCTTGGAGGAGCCAAACATTTAAATTTCTTTGGTACGTCATCAGATGTGGGCCCTGTCTCCAACTGTGTTTGCTCTCCTGAGTAAGAATCTGATGGTCGTGCACGGCGAGCTGGCTGTTCATTTCCCTGCCATTCAGTACGCAGTGCTCTACACGCTGTACTCGCATTGTACCAGGTAATGTGTCTGCACATACTGCTTCAGAATTGGTTGTTTAAGGGAGGATGGACCCTTTAGAGTATACAGTGTAACATGTGTAGATTGAACTTTGGAGTTGCTTTTTTTTTTTTTTTTAATGAGAGTTGACAAGATGATCCAAATTTTGTCTTCTAGGCATGACCACTTTATATCTAGTAGTCTTAGTTCATCATCCCCGTCCTTGTTTGATGGTGCCGTTATTAGTACTGTAACTACAGCTACAAAAAAACATTTCTCGATTATCTTAAATCTCCTGGGAATATTGCTTAAGAAAGATAATCTTAACCAGGACACAAGGTAACTAATATTTTATAATGTTGGTTCTAACTTTTGGTTAATTTGAGAAAAAGAAATGAAGACTATCATTTGGGATATAGAGCAGCTTCATCTTTATGAAAACACTTCAAATTTTGTTTTATTATTTAGTCTAGAATTTCTTGTTTCCTGAAAGAATTACATGAAACCTTTCCCTTCTGCAATATTTTATAGATGAATGTATTTATAGAGATTTTAGAATTTTCTTTGCTACAATTTATGCTAGTTTGGGGAGATTTTCTTAAAAGACAGTTTTGTCAGAGGAATTTCTATACTTTTAATATTTGTTTCTTATTTCTTGAAGTATTTAAAAAACCAAAAGAAAATTAATGTAAAAAGAATAGATTTTTCAAGTTGTTGTTCTATTTTTAGTTTTTATTAATGTGAAATCAACTGTGTATTTTATGTTTCAGGAAGCTGTTAATGACCTGGGCTTTGGAAGTGGCTGTTTTAATGAAGAAGTCTGAAACATACGCACCTTTATTCTCTCTTCCATCTTTCCATAAATTTTGCAAAGGCCTTTTAGCCAACAGTAAGATTCTGTGATTATTTAATTTTTGTTAATCAGTGCTTAAAAGAGATCTTTGATGATGAGAGAAAGATAGTCACTTGAGTGCCTTTCTGGAGTGGAAATGTGTCATCCCCATTTTAATGACAAAGGTGTAATCTGTCTTAATTTTTTTGCCAGTCTTAGTATGTGAAAAAAAGTTGTTTTAAAGTGATTGTTAACATTTTTAAGCTTATGTGATTGTTTATACATTCTATGTACTTTTAAAATTTACTTCAGAGAAAGGTTTGGGTGAAGACTAGTCACCCTAAGTAGATTCTTGTTGAGTGTTATATCATTTTCCCAAATGTTACTACTGCTAGTGAGATAGGGTTCCAGGCAGGAACAACCCCTCATCCATAGTAATCACTCAGTGTTTATCGAAGTGAATGTGTTCAGAAATTTATGATGTACTGGCATATAATTTCTTCTGGCAAGCTGAAAGTGTCTTTAAATTTTTAACAGCTCTTGTTGAAGATGTGAATATCTGTCTGCAAGCATGCAGCAGTCTACATGCACTGTCTTCTTCCTTACCAGATGATCTTCTACAGAGGTATGGATTAAATTAGATCCACTGTTTTGACCTTGGCCCTAATAACCTATAAATATTGCCACACTTGTATTATCTGTTTCATTTTCTTGTAGGTGTGTTGATGTTTGCCGTGTTCAACTAGTCCATAGTGGAACTCGTATTCGACAAGCATTTGGAAAGCTGTTGAAGTCAATCCCTTTAGATGTTGTCTTGAGGTATAACAATTGTATCAATACAAAGACATCCCACAATGTTTAGTTTAGGAAAAGACAAATTGTCTCTCAGTGAATTAACATCACATCTTTTGTGGTGCTTCTCAATGATTGAAGAGATGGCAAAGAATCAAATCATGCAGGTCTAGAAGAAAATAACAAAAACTTGTAATTTTTATAAAGCTTATGATGATTGCTACAGAATAATACTTAAAGTGCCAAAATGTGTTTCTCAGTAGTTATTATTTGTAAAACTAAATTGCATTCTTTTATAGTTTTTAATTGGGTTAATTTTGGTGATTTAAGAACTTTAAATTTCAAAGTTTTAGTAACCTTTATTTTTAATGTCTTAATTTTATCCATTTTTACTGTCAGATTTAGTTAACAAGGAAGCATTGCATTTACAGCAGGAGGTAACCTTTTAACTGGAAGATTTTGTATAACAGTGACTTTATTTTCTGTCTGCAGCAATAATAATCACACCGAAATTCAAGAAATTTCTTTAGCATTAAGAAGTCACATGAGTAAAGCACCAAGTAACACATTCCACCCACAAGATTTCTCTGATGTTATTAGTTTTATTTTGTATGGAAACTCTCATAGAACAGGGTAAGACCTTTCTTTGACTCTTTCATCTAGGAAAAATAATTTAAATATATTTGAATGTCTTAACCCTGTGCCCAGTTTAGAGGAGAAAATACATCAGGGGTAGCAGAATAGAAAGTAATATTCTTTTCAAATGAGTTGTTTTAAGTTTTTAATAGGAGGAATTGCTTTGAAGATGGCACCTGAAGAGATAAAAATGAGCTTTACAATTTATAGTAAAGGTGAAATGTGGTTGACATATAACTGATCTGACCTAGTCATCAGTGCCTTGGGGAGGGGCCTGAGGGTGTAGACATTCTGGAGACTTTTACTTGTAGTGAATATTTTATCCTGATAGCCAAACTGTCATGAGCCTTTTACGCTAATAATCTGTCCACACTGTACCCAACTCTATTTCAGCTGTAAAAGACCTTAAAATGAGAGGTGGGGATATAATGCCTCCCAGTTTTATAGGTTTGCCTTTTTGAAGTAGGGGAAAAGTCCCATATTCCCATTTCCCTTGCCGTTTGTTTTTTGTTATTGTCTTTTTTTTCTTCAAATGAAGTTGTTTTTAAATATGAAACTGCTTTTTCCAGGAAGGACAATTGGTTAGAAAGATTGTTCTACAGCTGCCAGAGATTGGATAAACGTGACCAATCAACGATTCCCCGCAATCTTCTAAAGACAGATGCTGTCCTCTGGCAGTGGGCTATTTGGGAAGCAGCACAGTTCACTGTCCTTTCTAAGCTGAGGACCCCACTTGGCAGAGCTCAGGATACCTTCCAAACAATTGAAGGTAATTGACTCAGCACTGTTTCAGACTTTGCAGTGTAAATACTTTCAAGCTTGCGTTAAGAAATAATGGATTTTTTATCTTCATTAAAACAGAACTTTGAGAGTACACAGTTTTTTCCTTTAGTACTTTATCAGTTAATCTAGATATGTTTGTTAGAATAAGCTTTTATTAAATAATTGTGTCGTATGTGTTTGTTCACAAATTTGCCAGCAAATTTGGAAAACTCAGCAGTGGCCACAGGACTGGAAAAGGTCAGTTTTTATTCCAGTTCCAAAGAAAGGCAATGCCAGAGAATGCTCATACTACCGCACAATTGCACTCATCTCACACGATAGCAAAGTGATGCTCAAAATTCGGCAAGCCAGGCTTCAACAATATGTGAACCATGAACTTCCAGATGTTCAAACTGGATTTAGAAAAGGCAGAGGAACCAGAGATCAAATTGCCAACATCCATTGGATCATTGAAAAAGCAAGAGAGTTCCAGAAAAACATCTACTTCTGCTTCATTGACTATGCCAAAGCCTTTGACTGTGTGGATCACAACAAACTGTGGAAAATTCTTCAAGAGATTGAAATACCAGACCACCTGACCTGCCTCCTGAGAAATCTGTATGCAGGTCAAGAAGCAACAGTTAGAACTGGACATGGAACAACAGACTGGTTCCAAATCAGGAAAGCAGTACGTCAAGGCTGTATGTTGTCATCCTGCTTATTTAACTTATATGCAGAGTACATCATCATATATCATGAGAAATGCTGGACTGGATGAAGCACAAGCTGGAATCACGATTACCAGGAGAAATATCAATAACCTCAGATACGCAGATGACACCACCGTAATGGCAAAAAGTAAAGAACTAAAGAGCCGCTTGATGAAAATGAAAGAGGAGAGTGAAAAAGTTGGCTTCAAAGTCAACATTCAGAAAACTAAGATCATGGCATCTGGTCCGATCACTTCGTGGCAAATAGATGGGGTAGCAGTGGAAACAGTGACAGACTTATTTTTTGGGCTCCAGTATCACTGCAGATGGTGACTGCAGCCATGAAATTAAAACATGCTTGCTCCTTGGACAGCAAGGAGATCCAGCCAGTCTATCCTAAAGGAAATCAGTCCTGAATATTCATTGGAAAGACTGATGCTGAAGCTGAAACTCCCAATACGCTGGCCACCTGATGCAAAGAACTGACTTATTTGAAAAGATCCTGATGCTGGGAAAGATTGAAGGCAGGAGGAGAAGGGGGTGACAGAGGATGAGATAGTTGGATGGCATCACTGCCTCAATGGATATGAGTTTGAGTAAACTCCGAGAGTTGATTATGGACAGGGAGGCCTGGCGTGCTGCAGTCCATGGGTTCGCAGAGTTGGACACGACTGACTGAACTGAAATAATTGTGTCATATGTGTTTGTTCACAAACTTAGGGAATTTGTGTGGAGAAGACAACTTTTTCTTCTAAAAATGAAGATCTTATTGGGAGTTTTGTTTTTAAGTGATGGATATGCAAAGGATACTTGATAAATGTGAATTTGTGAAATTATCTCCAAGAACTTCTAGAATCTTTGAAGACTCCTTTTAAATGTGGAATGTTGTCTTTGGTTGTAGGTATCATTAGAAGTCTTGCAGCTCACACATTAAACCCCGATCAAGATGTTAGTCAGTGGACAACTGCAGACAATGACGAAGGCCACAGTAGCAACCAGCTTAGACTTGTGCTTCTTCTGCAGTATCTGGAAAACCTGGAGAAGTTAATGTATAATGCATATGAAGGATGCGCCAATGCATTAACATCGCCTCCCAAGGTTGGTTTCAGTGGGCTGGATGTTGATTCACAGCAGTTTTGTGGTCAAACCTCGCAGTGTGTGCAGAGCTGAAATCACAGTAGACTTGTATATATGCTTTATGTGTATTTCAGACGTTTCTGCCTGTAATTTGAACCAGTCCTGAGCTCTTCTTTCTCTTCTAAAGGTCATTAGGACTTTTTTCTATACCAATCGCCAAACTTGTCAAGACTGGCTGACTCGGATCCGACTCTCCATCATGAGGGTTGGATTGTTGGCAGGCCAGCCTGCTGTGACAGTGAGACATGGCTTTGATTTGCTTACAGAAATGAAGACAAATCCATCTCAGGTAAAGTGGTGTGTCTGGAGTTAGTTAAATCTGTTAATTAGAAAAACTTGCGGGTAATTCCTTTGCTGTGATCTAATCTCTGGATAGGAACTTCCCAGGTGGTACTGGTGGTAAAGAATCTGCCTGCCAGTGCAGGAGATGTAAGAGACTGGGGTTCGATCCCTGGGTTGGGAAGATCCCCTGGAGTAGGAAATGGCAACCCACTCCAGTATTCTTGCCTGGGAAATCCCATGGACAGAGGAGTCTGGTGGGCTCCAATCCATGGGGCTGCAAAGAGTCAGATGCAACTGAGCACACAGTCTGGATAAAATAAATTAAAGGTTCTGTTGGTTTTTAAAGCTTTTCATCCAATATTTTTATACAAGCAGTAACTTCCAAAGTTGCCTATTTATATTTTTTACTTAGAACATGTGAAAATATTCATTACTTATGCTTAAAGGTTGGAACTTTAAAAGTTATTCTAAGAAATTCGTGTATATAAGAAAATGTTTATAATCACTTGTAATGATTGTGTACGGGAAAGTATAATTATAATATATGTAAAAATACAATATTGATAACATTATAACATATGGGAAAAGTGCTGGCTTGTAGGTGGGGTTACTAAATAAGTAGAATCCAAAAACTGTAAATGTTTACTAGTTAATACACAATATGCAAAGACATAAAATTAGGCATTCTTTGATTCATGGTTATTCAATTTTTTGCTTTGTATTTACTTCATGTGTTACTCCTAAAGATGCCACAGCTGAAATGGTAAAAGTTTTTTTTTATTTTGTAAAGATTAACAGCCAAGTGCTATTTATTATAGTCCATCAGCGCCCCCTCCCCCTCATATCTACAGTATACATAACATTTTAGGAAATTCTAATGTAATTTCATTATTGTAAAAGTAATTGTTAAATAAATTTGACTTTAAACAGGCTTTAGATTGTGATCAGTAGTTGTAAATTTAGTAGAGATTTGAATTTTGAAGGTATTGAAGTCTTTGATTTTTTTCTGAATGGCCACTTTCAGGGAAATGAATTGGAAGTAACTATCATGATGGTGGTAGAAGCATTGTGCGAACTTCATTGTCCTGAGGCTATACAGGGACTTGCTGTCTGGTCATCTTCGGTTGTTGGAAAAAATCTTCTCTGGATTAATTCAGTGGCCCAGCAGGCTGAAGGGAGGTAAGTTAGAAGGAAGGAAATGGGTGATAGTTCTTTATGTTGTTTTTTTGTGTTACTGGCTGACTCTGTAATTAAATGTTAATTACTTTTAATGTTGATTCTTAATTGATAACTTTTCATGTCAGAATCTGATACAAATTCCGCTTTATGGCCAGAGTTCTCACTCATTAGCTCTAAACTTACTTGATTCCTTTAGACAGACTCTTTGCATACCTTGGATTCCTCTATATATGTTTGAGTGAGTTTTATCAAATATGGAAAATGTAGGGAAAATAAAAGAAGGGTTCATAATTCCATCTCTTAGTGGTAACTGTTTTGTTGTACATGCCTTTCTAGTTCTTTTTCTTTTATATCTAGTTTTCTAACCTCTTTTCACAGAAATGGCAATGTTTCTGCTGGTCACATGATTTTGCTTTTTCTACTCAACAGTATTAAAAAAAAAAATATTTTGCCCTGTTAAACTTTCTACAATGTGACTTTTAACAACACATTTTATTTTTTGAGTGCACCGTAATTTAACATTCCTTGTTGTTAGACAGCAAAATTATTTGTGATCTTTTTTTTTTTTTTTTTACTAATCTTAATGCACCACGGCACTTAATTCTTTGCTCATGTTTGTGATGGTTTTCTTTGAATGCATTCATGCTTGTTGATTTACTATTAATAGAAGAAAGGCTACAGACCATTAGGCTTATGATACATATTATTGCTAATTTACCCTGCATAAAAGATGGTTCCAACTTGTATCCCTAATAATAAAAATAATCCTTTCCCTTCTCCTTTATGAATAGAGAGGGCCACTGAGAAACAAGAACTCTCCCATCATATTAATGAAAATGCTTGTTTTAATTTAAATTTATCAATAATTAATAGTAGAGCTTTCCCCATATGTTACTGACCATATGTGATTTCTTAAAAACATAGGTTATGTCTTTGTGTCCTCTTGGTTTTTTGGTTATTGATCTGTGAGCTTTTATTGTACACCAAGATTATTGATGCTATCTAACCTCTTGATCAGTAATTTGTTTTTAATATTCATGGTGGGTTTTTTTTTTTTTTGATACCCAAAAGTTTCAAATTATGGTGTCATTAAATCTGTTAACTTTTATTATTTTAGTGTTTATTTTTCTGTTGAGTCTCTGCATACATTGAGATCAGATACTTAACGGTATTTTCTGTTAGTTTGTTTTTTTTTTTTTTTTAAAATATGGAACGCTTCACGAATCTGCGTGTCATCCTTGCGCAGGGGCCATGCTAATCCTCTCTGTATCGCTCCAATTTTAGTATATGTGCTGCCGAAGCGAGCATTATTTTCTGTTAGTTTATACTTTCTTTTTTCTTAAACACTTAATGATTTTTGGATTTATTTTCATTTTTTTGTGAGGAAGAGGTCTAGTTTTTTGCCTGCTCAGGCCCATACAAAATAATCAACTCATTGTCTCCACTCAATTTATTGAATAACTCATTCTTTCCAGTGTTTTTAGAAATGAAATATGTGGATAATTAAAAAATAAGACTGTTTGAACTTGTGTTGAAGGTTTGAAAAGGCCTCTGTGGAGTACCAGGAGCACCTGTGTGCCATGACAGGTGTCGATTGCTGCATCTCTAGCTTCGACAAATCCGTTCTCACATTAGCTAATACCGGGCGTAATAGTGCCAGCCCCAAGCATTCTTTGAATGGTGAGCATTCCAAGTTTAAACAAAAAGTTGTAGTCAAATAATTTGAACTCATGATCTTACTGTACATTTTTAGATATCTCTTCGCTTTGAAATATTTATAACTGCTTTGGATCTCTCTTGCTATTTTATGAAATGTTTTCACTTAGGTGAATCCAGAAAAACTGTGCTGTCCAAACCAACTGATTCTTCTCCTGAGGTTATAAATTATTTGGGAAATAAAGCATGTGAGTGCTACATTTCAATTGCTGATTGGGCTGCAGTACAGGAGTGGCAGAATGCTATTCATGACTTGAAAAAGAGCACCAGTAGCACTTCTCTCAACCTAAAGGCGGATTTCAACTACATAAAGTAAGGATCTCTTTTCAGTTACAAATTATACTTAACCCCATTAAAAAATTTTTCAGTAACTTTATTTAAAGTCTTGTTTTATGGCAGAAGAATATTAAAATTGTTTATATTTATTATGACAAGATGCTTGTAATTATAATAATACTGCCATTCTTAAAATGACTACAATGAGAAACCAACATTAGAGGTGAAGAAGATATTCACGCAACGGGAAAACATATTTGTATGTTGAAACAGTCATTTGGGATTGATTCTCAGAACCTGTTCTAAAATCTTAATGAAATAAATTTGTCACTGCTTTAGAAGGGATAATACGTGAAGGCACTATTTCTAAATTAGGTGTGAATATATCAAAAACATTGTTTATAAAGAGGACAGAGTTTATGACATTTGTAAATCAAACTCCCTTCCTTTCTTGTTTTCTTCTTTTATTCATTTGAGCATTTATTAATATCTTAATTTGAAATTTGAGTACAAGCTGTGTCCCAGACCCTAGGCTGGGATGATAAGGGTCATGAGCCTTGCCATCAGGGAGCTCAGCTTCTAGTGAGTAAATGAGTTAGTGGGTAATTTCTCCATTGAACATGTACTGAGTGCCAGCCAGTGGGGTGTAACGCTGTGTACAACAGACACACATTCTAACCCTCGAGGAGCTGAGCTAGTGAGCAGCAGACACAGGCAGACTAGGTTGGGAAAAACCATCAGGATGTCATTTGAGCACAGACTTGAGGAAGCAGACCTCTCGCAAAGATGTTAGACTTGGAGTGTTCTGGAAATGCCTGGGAGGCCACTGTGGTTAGAGCTGAGTAAATAATAGGTGATAAGGGTATAGAAGTAAGATTTTGACTCCCAGTAAGATAGAAAATCTTAGGTGGGATTTGAACAAGTATCTGACTTACTGGCTCACTCTGCTAGGTTATCATCAGGGAGGAGGTGAGGGGCTAGGGTGGGAGCTGAGCATTTGGCCATTGAACTGTGGGGTCAAGGAACAGAGAGGAAAAAGATGCTATTAATTGAAGTAACACACAGAGGGCAAGGAAATTATTTCCGAGGTGTCAGTTATTAGCTGAAAGTGCAAGGACATGATAGAGCATAGTGGGGACACAGCAAGCCTGCCTTTGGAGAGGACTCAGACCCTGTGGTGGCAGAAATAATAAGTGTGTTGGTCAGCACACCAAGATGGTTCATTAATGCCAGGTGATTGCAGCTCACCTCAGAAGCTGGGGTTCGTTAAGGTAGAAGCAGGCACAATCATTTCTAGTGCTGTATTCAGGCTGAGTTGTGAAGGACGTGATACAGTGAGAGGGATAGGAAAAGATAAGAGATCAGTGGAGAAGAGGGAATTGAGAAACTGTAAGTCCTCTTGTTGGTTAGATAGCAGCTGTAATAGGAATGGGAATAGAGTGAAAATAGATCTGAAAGCGGCAGTGGATTGCTAGGATGATAAGGCCCTCATCCTGGCCTTGAAGCTATAGACAGACAATCAGAAGGAGTTCCAGGGATATACCACGTTCAGGTCAGGTGAGGAGAAGGGAAGGAAAAATTCTTTGAAAGAAGAGGAACAGGTTCTGTAAAACAGTGGAAAAGTGAGAAAAGGAGGGAGACTAGCAAAGAAAGAAGGTAGAACTAGGATATCAGATTGAGGCAGTAAGATAGGCCTGCTGGGGCTTATGCTTTAGATGAGCAGTGAGGTCAGGCAGGGGATATAGTGGTAGCTTGGGAAGAATTGGACGTTTAAGCTGCCCTGCAGAGCTCTACTGTTAGTGTTTTGGTCGGGCCCCCAAAGATAACATGCTGCAGAAAGAGGAAGGAAATGTGGAGGGTTGAGTATGCTAAACTGAGTATCTGTAGCTGTGAGTTTGTGGTTTGCACTCTAATTAAGATGGTAGTTGCATCTTCAAAATAAAAATAAAATGGTGGCCTATGTGGAAGGAACTTCATCACAGGAATTCTGTGTAACTGCCCTCTTTTCCTGTAATTTGTTCTATTTTTTGAATGACTCCACAGCCTGGGGAGAGTGTAATACAAGCTAACCAGTATTTTAATTACAGATCACTAAGCAGTTTTGAATCTGGAGAATTTGTTGAATGCACAGAACAACTAGAATTGTTACCAGGAGAAAATATCAGTCTACTTGCTGGAGGATCAAAAGAAAAAATAGGTATTTGAGATAATTTTTAAATTAAGTATTTTAATGAACAAATTGTTTAAAATGGTTTAGTATACTTTAGTGGAAAATCTGGAAGTTTTTGTACATTTATTGGGGCAGAGTATGAAGCAATAAATTAGGGCTGTTCTCTTTACATCTGGCAAATATAAAATAGTTTAATTCAAATTAAGCAAACTAAAAAAGGCTATTGTAATACTTAGAGATCTATCTAGCCATTTTCTTTGAAAAAGTGCAAGTAGTGTTTAAATATTTTTCTTGCTTCACATCTTAATATGGTTGACTAATTAAGTTGTTTATTATAACTAGAACATTTTTAAAAATGTAGTACTGAAGTTAAATATTGTGAATATTTTATGTGTTAACATTGATCTGATAAATTCAGTGTTTGCCCCATTAAGTAGTAGGTTGATTTACTGATTTTTGAGTCTTTGAAAATGAACTCATTTGGGGAGGTCTGAGGGATTATTTTATGTGAAGTATTTTTACACTTTTTAAAATACTTTTTTTATACCTCACATAAAGTAATACCTCAGACCTCCCAAAATGTTATCAGAAATGCTTGATCATAGTGTCTGAACTTAAATATGAACTTAAACATGAAAGGAGGTACTCATTGGTGATTGTTTTTTTTAATACTATCAAAGTATCTTGTCACCCTTGCACATTAAACATGAATTAACTGAGTGGAACCTGTTTGATTTCTGTAGATATGAAAAAACTGCTTCCTAACATGTTAAGTCCAGATCCAAGAGAACTTCAGAAATCCATTGAAGTTCAGTTGTTAAGAAGTTCTGTTTGTTTGGCAACTGCTTTAAACCACATAGAACAAGATCAGAAGTGGCAGTCTATTACTGAGTAAGTTTAATTCTAAGGAGGTAATAACGTATTACATGTACCATATGGTAAATGTCTGTAGTTTGGTGGGAGTGAGGCAGTCACCAGATCACGGAGTGGTAGTTATAATAGCTTCATTTTAGTTGTAGAAGTTGTAGGTTGTGTAAATGCCGCTTGCAAATATACAGAGGTTGAAACTAAAGAACGTTAAAAATTTCATATCCCCAAATACGAGTATCTTGACTTGCTTATGTCATTTTACTTAAAAACAAGCAGTTCCTTTTTCTTTCCCCTCTTCGGATGCCAGTATAGTAGCATCTTATCACACTGCTTTATCCCTTCAGTGGTTACAAGTTGGAAAATTTTTTTTGTTAATTAGCAGCAAATATTTTGTTTCAGAAATGTGGTGAAGTACTTGAAGCAAACCTCCCGCATAGCTGTTGGACCACTGAGACTTTCTACTTTAACGGTTTCCCAGTCTCTGCCAGTCCTAAGTACTTTACAGCTATATTGCTCTTCTGCTTTGGAGAACACAGTTTCCAACAGACTTTCCACAGAGGTGCGTATGTGTACATTTTTAACCAGGATATTCTTCTTACCATTAATAGGCATTATTGTGGACAGAAGCTGTTTTTCAAGTTTTTTTAAAAAGTTTAAAAATAACATTTGTAGCATTTTTGGACAAGTTATTAATATTAAATCCAGAAATCCAAAATGCCATTTTCAGGCAGATTTTCATTGGAGAAATATGTGAGGAAGATGGAACCTAAGAATGGCTAGTTAGTCGCTTAATTTTTCTACCTTCCTTTCCTCCTTCCCACCTTTCTTTTTTTGCAAGAGGAGTTGATTATGAAAATATATACCAGATTGTATACATTTCAGATTTGACTGAAAAGAAGACACAGTGCCTCCTCCTTCAAACAGGAGAAAGTTTAACCAAAAGTGAACCCTTCCCAAGGGAAATAATCCTTGAGAATCTTTTTATGAAGTGGTAGTTCTGTGTTTTTCTTTAACTTAGCTTTTGCTTTATAGAAAATAACCTTTTTTTAAATTAAAATATGACCACTTTGTTATAAATGCATTGATAAATTGGACTTAATATTCTGAAAAAAATATTTTTGCTTTTCGAAAAACAAAGGTTTTTGTCTTTTCCCCTTGTGATTAGAAGATACAGTGAAGGTAGAGGAAAGTTTGATAGATAAATCTAGAATAGATCTGAAGTGGCTGACCTGTGGGGTCATATATAAGGATTCTCTTTACATTCAGTGGTTTTGACTTTTCTCTGGCAGGACTGTCTTATCCCACTCTTCAGTGAAGCCTTGCGCTCATGCAAACAGCATGATGTCAGGCCATGGATGCAGGCATTAAGGTACACGATGTATCAGAGTCAGTTGTTGGAGAAAATTAAAGGTAACGAGGTGGTTTTTTATTTTCAATAGCTTTTTTGAGATATAGTTACACATGTTGAATGTATAGTTCATCAGTTTTGACATTTCTTCACATGTGTAGCCACCAATACAATCAAGATACAGAACATTTATGTCACCCCTAAAGGTTTCCTTATGCTTCTTCCCAGGTATTTCTCCTGTCTGTCCTGTCTTGGGCAACTGCTTATTTGTTTCCCATCACTGTAGATTAGACTTGTCTTTACTAAATTTTTTAATAAATTGTACAGTATGTTCTGTGTCTGGCTTCTCTTGCTCAGCATTTTATTTTTTAAGGTTCCCTATGTTGCATGTGTCAGTATTGCCATCCTTCCTACAGTTGAGTATATCCATTGTATGAATTCACCATAGTTTATCTGTTGATCCTTTGACAGATATTTGAGTTGTTTTCAAATTCAGGCTATTATGTATAAAGTTGCTATGATACTCATGTACAGGTCTTTGGTTGGGTATACATTTGCCTTTCTCTGAAATAAATACCTAGGATTGGAGTTATTGGGTCATATGGTTTAACTTTTGAAATAGTTCAGCAGTTTCTTATAAAGTGGTTGTATATTTTACATTCCTTCTGACATCTGCGTGCTTGCCATAGTGGGTCTTCAGTTTTAGTCACTGGAGTGAATGTGCAATAGTATCTCATTGTGGTTTTATTTACATTTTCCAGATGATTAATGATACTGAGCATCTTTTCATTTGTATAGTGGCCATTGTATATCTTATAAGTATTCAACTCTTGCCTATTTTTAATGAAGACTTATATGTTCTGGATATTCAAATTCTTTGTTGGCTATACTATACTGTGAATGCTTTAAATAATTCAAGTGAATACAGAATTAGCATTTGTATAAATATTTATGTCTCATTTTTAAGAAGGAGACATCATGTTGAATGGATATTAGAAATTTCCTTTTGCTGTAAAACAGAAAAGTTGCCAGAATTCTATAAAATTTGTCAAAAATGTGGTTGTCAGAGTTACTGAGTAAATTTGCTATTCAATTTTAAGTCAGCTAATGCTGGGATGTGGACTTGTACTGCAGGGTGATTACTGGGAGCTTTGATTCACCAGGACCCTCAGTGCCAGGTAGACCTAGTTTTGGATCATTTGCCCAACACTTGCAAATCGAGGAACCTCATGGCAAGTCATAAACTTCTGAATCACTTAGCTTTTCAGTTATGGGGATTGCCCCGCTTAGATTCTTGAAAGGATTGACAAGGTATATAAAAGCCTTAGCACAGAGCGTGGCATATAGTTGGACTACAAATATCATCTCCTTTCTCATCCTTCCTATACTGAATAAGTTTTAAAATTGAGAAGGAAATGTCAGTAACCTAACAGTTACTTTTGGAGTCAGAACTTCACTCTTCCTCACATTTCTTTTTTATTCAGCAAACCCTATCAAAATAATGTGCTTTGTGCCAGGTACTGTGCTGTAAGTTGGGATGAAATGGTGAACAAGACAAGCCTGTTTTCTGCATTCTTAGGACCAAAGGGATTCTGAAGTCTAGCAGGGAAAATTGTCATCAAGCTAGGAACAGCAACATGGTGTGCTGACTGGAGGTGCATGTACATGGTGCTTAAAATAATGCAGCAGGGCCACTAATTTAATCCTAGGAATCAGAAAAGGACTTGGGGAGGAAGTAACATTTAAGCTGAGAAAGAAGGCAGACTGATTTAGTTAGAGAAAACACTGTGTGTGAAGGCCACCAGCAGTAATAAAAGATTCTTAGAGGACTCAATTCTCATCTCAGGGAGAATGGGAAGAGATGGAGCTGGATGAGATTGAGATTAGAGTGGAATGCAAGCATCAGTGCCTTACAAGCCAAATTTAGGAGTTAGGGAAGGGATGAAAGGAAAATTAAGTATTCAGACTTACCTTTGTATAAGATCAGTTCAGTTGCAGGTTGAAGAATGAATTAGAGGCTAAGGCAGAGCAGCAGAAGCCCCTGTGAAAGGTAACCAAAGTAGTGACGGCAGGGACAGAAAAAAGCTGATGTGATGTGAAGGTTGACAGTAAAGTCTAAGATGACTACCAGACTCCTTCTCAGGTAGCCAGGTTAATCATGTGCCTTTACTCGAGAAGGAAAACAGAGAAGGAAGTAAGAGATTTGTTGGAGGGTGGTGGGAAATGGATTCCTTGTGACAGGTTAAAGTGCCTTTGAAATACCTGAGTATAGGTGACTAGACTGGTAGGCAGGTGGGACTCAGATGTCAGGTCTGAGCTAGAGATAAGATTCAAGAGTCATCAGCATTTGTATGGTAATTGAAGCCACCGGAGCAGATGATATTGTCCAGGGAGAGCATGCAGAGTGAGAAGAGTAGAGGGCCTAGGATCGACCCCAGCAGCCCCAATTATAATGGATGGGTAGTGGACGAGAAGGAGACTGAGAAGCTGATTCCTCAGAGAGGTAGGAGTAAACCAGGAGAAAACAGCATGGTAGAAGGGCAGAGGACACTTACTCAAGAAGGGGGGACGGTCTAGCCTTACCCTCCTCCCCCACCCACCCGTTGGCCTAGGCTCTTCACTAGGAGCAGAAACTAAAAAGCTAATTTCTTAGACTGGACGATTTTTACTTTCATATACTTCATTGTATACATTCATGTTAACAAACATTTATTGTTCATTGTATGCCAAACACTATGCTAACTCCTAGGGATTCAAAGATGATGAAAAATGAGTTATCTTTATCTAGGGAGGCAGTGGGAAAGTGAATAATCGGGGAAGGAATTTTTGGCGATGTTTTTGTGCTCTCTGGGATTAGACCAATCTGGGACTAATAAAACATTTTCTTCTCTCCAGAACAAACAGTTCCAGTTAGAAGCCATCTCATGGAATTAGGTCTAACAGCAGCAAAATTTGCTAGAAAACGGGGGAATGTGTCGCTTGCAACAAGATTGCTGGCACAGTGTAGTGAGGTTCAGCTGGGAAAGACCACCACTGCACAGGATTTAGTCCAGCACTTTAAAAAACTATCAACTCAAGGTCAAGTGGATGAAAAATGGGGGCCTGAACTTGACATTGAAAAAACGAAACTGCTGTATACAGCAGGTTAGTAAAATAATACGTGACTGTATACTAAAAATCGTGTATGAATGTTACTGTGTATGGTGTAAAGTAGTAATAGAAAAGTTGATTTTTTTTCAACTTCTGCAGAACATTTGCATCCTGAATAAGTTTTGTGTAATTGAGTTATCTATATAGTTTGGTGCTTTTGATTTTGTTATTGTTTATTATAGTAAGAAATGTTTCCAGAAATCATTGATTGTCACTGAATCTACAATATTACTTTACCCTGAAAGGATATCATTTGTTTACAGCTAAGAGCTGGTGTTTTGATCTTTTTATAGGCCAGTCAACACATGCAATGGAGATGCTGAGTTCCTGCGCCATCTCTTTCTGCAAGTCTGCCAAGGCTGAGCATGCTGTTGCCAAGTCAATTCTGACATTGGCTAAATGGGTCCAGGCAGAGTGGAAGGAGATCTCAGGGCAGCTGAAGCAGGTTTACAGAGCTCAGCAGCAGCAGAACTCCACGGGCCTTTCCACTTTGTCTAAAAACATACTCACTCTAATTGAACTACCATCTGTGAATGCGATGGAGGAAGAGTATCCTCGGATAGAGAGTGAATCTACAGGTTGAATTTGTTTTAATAGCTTTAAAATGTTAATTTTAGAAGTTATTTCCCCTGTTTTAAAGTTTACAATGTTGCATGTGTGGTCAGTTGTGTCTGACTCTTTGTGAACCCATGGACTGTAACCCACCTGGCTTATCTGTCCTTGGGATTTCTCATGCTCGAATACTGGAGTGGGTTGCCATTTCTTACTCCAGGGGATCTTCCCAAACCAGGGATTGAACCTGAGTCTCTTGTATCTCCTGCATTGGCAGATGGATTATAGGCTGACTATATAGTTTGCCACAAAAACTGTCTCTATGGAAATTTAGTATAGTATATTGCCCAGAAGTGACTCAAGCACATTTCTTTAGCATCTGACACCACATGGAAGTCACTGAACTCAAGCCTCCCAGACCATACTTCCCAACTCCCCAGTTCATGGTGCTTTTATGGACTTACATGTTTTTGCTGGCAGAAAGGTCCTACCTGTGATATTTAAAATTCTTCTTCATACTGGGAAGAACTTAACACAGATATAGAATAGTGGCCTCTGATCCTGTTGACTGGTGAAGCACAAAAACTACAGAAAGATTCAAGTTTCACCTCCTGACACTAGTGTTACTTACAGAAAGGTACTCGACAAATAGAATAATTAATTCATTCAGTGTTTGAGTGCCTGTTATGGTAGGCACCATTGTCCAGGTTTTACAGACTGAGATAACTAAACGTTTTGCTAAAACATTAGAATTTTGTTCATGTTGTTCATTTTGTTGTGAATCCTAGAACTATAGTTACTTAGATTAGTCTTACTGAATAATTCTAATCTATGTACTATAGGTGTCTTTATTCATAAGGCATATGGCTTGTTATTATAAATCTTCATATTGGCAAGTGGCACTATAGCAGGAGATTTCTTCATTTCTAAATTGGGGAAAAGATATTACTTCATGAATCTCTCATTGAATGAAATTGTCTACTTATCACATATTATTTTTGCCAGAATTTTTAAGCTGAATCAAATTGTGAGGAAATGGCCAATCATATCCAAAATACAAGACACTCTACAACACATCTGACACCTGAACTGTTTGTTAAGTTCAGTGTCATGAAAAACATTGATGTGTTTTACAGGAAGCTTACTTGAGAAACTGAGTGATTCATTTCAACATATTAGCCTTTCAGAAAAGTGTAATACAAATGTGTGCTTTATCAAATTATGTACCATTATAATGTTATAGGACTTATTGGCTGATAACAAATTCCTAAAATGTAAATGAGAATGCTGTTAGAAATTTATGAATGTGACATTATTTTTTTTTTCCCATCATGGCAGTACATATTGGAGTTGGGGAACCTGACTTCATCTTGGGACAGCTGTATCACCTGTCTTCAGTACAGGCACCTGAAGTAGCCAAATCTTGGGCCGCATTGGCTAGTTGGGCTTACAGGTGGGGCAGAAAGGTGGTTGACAATGCCAGGTGTGTATGTTAAAACATGTAATTTATTTAATGCATTGTAAAATAGAGATTTAAAATGTCTGCTGACATGGCAAAGCTTTGGTAGCTGAAATAGTGATGATTTGTTTTATTTTTATAGTCAGGGAGAAGGTGTTCGTCTGTTGCCTAGAGAGAAATCTGAAGTTCAGAATCTGCTCCCAGACACCATAACCGAAGAAGAAAAAGAGAGAATATATGGTATTCTTGGTCAAGCTGTGTGTCGCCCAGCGGGGATTCAGGCAAGAAAAACATGATACAGTATTTTGGGGGAAATAGTGTTCTAAATAGCATATACCTGATTAAATATTTCAGATGAAATTTTGATAAGATGAAAGGGAGTTAAAATATTTTTCTAAGAAGAATGTGATTTTCTTGAAAAAATCAAGTCATTTCCTTAGGGTTCTGTTAAAAAAGGTGAAGTTCTTTTTATGTAAAATAGATTTTCTGTTTTCATTGCTGTTCTGATCAGATAGTAGGTTCTTATCACTAGCTTAGAAGCTTTTTAAAATACGCCCATGTCTAAAGCACTACCCCACATACTCTGAATGGAATGTTTGTGTATGTGTTGGGCATCGGAGGGTTTATGTAAGTTTACTAGGTGATACTTAAATATACAGCCATCGCTGAAAACCAGCCGACTAGATAGTCTGTATGATTTATTCCCCTCTCTCTCAAAATTCTGTCAGTCCTAGAGTGTTGTCAGTCTGATTTAGTTGTAGACATTAGCTGTGTGGATTTTACTTGCTGAGCTGAAACTGTTGACGCAGTTCTTGTTCTCGACTTTGGCATGTATCAGTGTCTGCCAAAGCTGGTGTCAGGGACGTGTGCGGTGCTGTAGGGCGGGGAAGGTGATTCTTTGCAGGCAGAATATTATATTGTAACGGAAGCATTTAAATTCCCCAAATCAAAATCTTTAATTTTCGCTAAAGATTTCTTCTTTAGCCACATTAGCTACATTAGTAAATATATCTTAAAGAGAAGCATAGTAACATTGATTTAGCATGTATAGCACTAAATGTGGAGTATTTTGATCTTTCATAAATGAGAAAATGCTTGCATATATTAGGAAAGGCACGTACTTTTCTCCTTTCTAAAATTTGTGTCCCCAAATAGCATTTTTTGCCCTGTTTTTCTTTAGGATGAAGATATAACGCTTCAGATCACAGAAAGTGAAGATAATGAGGAAGATGACATGGTCGATGTTATCTGGCGTCAGTTAATATCAAGTTGCCCATGGCTTTCAGAACTTGATGAAAGTGCAACAGAAGGAGTTATTAAAGTGTGGAGGAAAGTTGTGGATAGAATCTTCAGCCTGTATAAACTGTCTTGCAGTGCATATTTTACTTTCCTTAAACTCAATGCTGGGCAGGTAGGTAGCACAATATTCTGTTATGAAAGTTTATTTGAAATTACTTTTCTAGTAGATGAAAACAGTATTCGGAATTGTTTTATTTTTTCCTCTTGCCTCTCATCCTTAGATTCCTTTAGATGAAGATGACCCTCGGCTCCATTTAAGTCACAGAGTGGAGCAGAGCACAGATGACATGATTGTGATGGCCACGTTGCGGTTGCTCAGATTGCTTGTGAAGCATGCTGGGGAGCTTCGGCAGTATCTGGAACATGGCTTGGAAACAACACCTACTGCGCCATGGAGAGGTGATGGTCTAAATAAAATGTTTCAGGGAAGAGTACTTCTGGGTAGAATGTAATAAGACAGTTGAAACATAATAGTCCCTTGGATTTCCCTGGCAGTCCATTGGTTGAGACTGCACTTTCACTGCAGGGGGTGTGGGTCCGATTCCTGGTTGGGGAACTAAGATCCCACATGCTTCATGGTGTGGCCAAAAAAAAATTCCTATATGTTTACTGTTTGAATGTGTTATGAAATAGCTAAATTAGTTCAGAGGACACTGTGGACTGCTTGTTAACAGCTTCTCTCCCATCTTTCAGAGGAATGGAAGGCTGAGAGGCAAAAAGCTTTTAATATACAAAAGGAATTTTGGAGAGAGTGATAAGAATGTTTCAAAAAATTTCATACCCCTTTGAAAAAATTGTCTATGTCTGCGTTCTTTTACAGGCATTCACAGAAAATATATTTCTGTATACTGTTTTGAATCAGGATTTTGATTACAGCTCTGTACCCTTACTAAACCTGCAAATCAAGAGCTATTGTGTATATAGTTCTTTGTTATCCCAGGGAGAAATTTGAGGCTCGTAGAACTAATGACTGACATATATCAAGTTTTATCCTTTTGCCTCTACCATGTTGACTGTTTTTTTTAAATAATTTTAAAGTATTTTTCTTCTTATCCTGAAGGAATTATTCCACAGCTTTTCTCACGCTTAAACCACCCTGAAGTGTATGTGCGTCAGAGTATCTGTAACCTCCTCTGCCGTGTGGCTCAGGATTCCCCGCATCTCATACTGTATCCTGCAATAGTGGGCACCATATCGCTTAGTAGTGAGTCACAGGCTTCAGGTAAGGAAGGTTAAAATACTGCTACTTTAAATTAGTTTGCAAACACTGTTTATTAGGTAAAATTTTTTGAGCTTTGTGTTCCATAGTTGATAAGAGTTTGTGATTTTTTTTCCAATAATAATAGTACCAATAGTAATACCATTTACTGAGTGAGTAGCTACCATGTCTGGCAGTAGGATGTGTGCTTTACACTATGTCTTCAGTCTCAAAGTAACTCACCAAGGCTTGGAGAAACCGAGTCACTCTCAGTTCACTGAGCTGGATTAACTGGCAGATAAGAATTGAAACCAAGTTCTGAACTCTGGTTAGTCAAACTCTTTATTTGTTGAGACTCATCTATTATCATTTCCCCCATTTATCTTTTATTAGCTTATAATATTAATAAGTATAGAAGCTCAACTTGTAAAAAGGCATAATATCCATGATCCTTGGTCAACTTAGTGCACACGTGCAAGATGAGTTAAATGAGTGCCCTGGAATCAAATACATTATAGATGTTTTCCCTAACTCAACATATGCACATGAGAGAAACAGTCAATGTATACCTTATTCTCCCATTTCATTATAGGAAATAAATTTTCCTCTGCAATTCCAACTTTACTTGGCAATATTCAAGGAGAAGAACTGCTGGTTTCTGAATGTGAGGGAGGAAGTCCTCCTGCTTCTCAAGATAGCAATAAGGATGAACCTAAAAGTGGACTGAATGAAGACCAAGCCATGATGCAGGACTGCTACAGCAAAATTGTAGATAAACTGTCCTCGGCAAACCCAACTATGGTGTTACAGGTACAGAGCAACTCATATGTTTTAAAATAAATTTTTTTTGTAACCACTCCCCTCTCCTCCCTAAAAACAAAACCCCTAAAGCTGTTAGGGAAATTATAGTTAAGGAGCAAAGCTTTTAAAATAATCAAAATTGGTTTTATAAATCTGTACTGATAGAATCACTGATTGAGGTTCTGTAATTGGATAATGAACACAAGATGCACCCATTTCCCTTGAAATTTGCAGTGTTAGCAGAACTGCGCTGTGTGTAGACTCACAGATGAGCATGTTTGGATGTGCTGTGTGTGCAGGTTCAGATGCTTGTGGCTGAGCTGCGCAGGGTCACTGTTCTCTGGGATGAGCTCTGGTTGGGAGTTCTGTTACAGCAGCACATGTATGTCCTGAGACGAATTCAACAGCTGGAAGATGAGGTGAAGAGAGTCCAGAACAACAACACCTTACGCAAGTATGTTTTTATCAACTTATACATCAGAAACATAGCTGCCCCTTTTTATTAATGTAAAATACATATAAAGTTTGCCGTTTTTAACCAGCTTAAGTGTACAATTCAGTTGTAGCAAGTACATTTACAATGTTGTGTCCAGTTCCAGAACTTATCCATCCTTCCAAATAGCCACTCTGTACCGATTTAATAGTACTTCTGCATCCTCCCCTAACCTCAGCTCCTGCTCACCACTTGTCTACTTTCTGTCTATGAATTTGACTATTCTGAGTACCTTGTGTGACTGGAAACATAACAGTATTTGTCGTTTTGTGTCGTTTGTTTCACTTACCATGTTTTGAAGATTCATTCCATATTGCAGCATGTATCAGAATTTCCTTCCTTTTTATTGCTGAATCACATTCCTTCGTATGAATGTGTGTGTGTGCATGCACCAAGTCGTTTCAGTCCTGATCAACTCTTTGTGACCCTGTGGACTGTAGCCCATCAGGCTCTTCTGTCCATGGGATTCTTTAGGCAAAAATACTGGAATGGTTTGCCATGCCCTCCTCCAGGGGATCTTCATGACCCAAGGATCAAACCTGCATCTCTTATGTCTCCTGCATTGGCAGGGGGCTTCTTTATCACATTTTATTCATGCACTCTTCTGTCAGTGGACACTTGAGTTGCTCCTATCTTTTAGCTCTTGTAACCAGTGCTTCTATCAGCATTGGTTTACAAGTGTCTGAGTCCCTGCTTTTAATTATTTTGTGTATGAGCCAGTGAATTTGCTGTGTCTTATGGTAATTCTATGTTTAACTTGTAGAGGAACTGGTAAACTGTGCACCAGGGTTCCAGTTTCTACATATCCTCACCAACATTTATTGTTTTCTGTCTTACTGATAGTGATATCCTAATGGGTGTGAAATGGTATCTTTTCATGTGCTTATTGACCATTTGTATATCTCCTTTGTCTGTTTGAATCTTTTGCCCATTTTTGAATTGGGTTTTATTGTTGGAATTTTAGGAGCTCTCTAAATATTCTGGATTTTAATCCCTTTATGAGATACATTGATTTGCAGATATTTTTTCCTATTTTGTGTATTTTTCACTCTTGCATGAAGATGTCTTTTGATGCACAAAATTTTTTAGTTTTGATGTAACCCAGTTTATCTGTTTTTTTCTTTTGTGTTCCTCTAAGAGTTTTAAATGAAGTCTTAGCTTTTATGTTAAGGTCTTTGATCCATTTTGATTTTTTTTTTTGGGCATATTAGTATCAGGTAACACTCCAGCTTCATTCTTTTGTAAACAGGTATCCAGCTTTCCTAGCACCATTTGTTAAAAGGAGAAGCTGCATCTTTTATATGCTCGATTTTTTACAGTGCTCTTGTGGTCAGTTACTTTGTAAATATTTTAGTAATTCATTTTGATTATTATTATTATTATTTTTTATTCTTCTTTTATGCTGTTTACTTACACTTGACAATTTAAATTGTTCCTTGTTTGTATTGAACTCTATGTCTTTCTGGTCAGAGAAGAGAAAATTGCAATCATGAGGGAAAAGCACACAGCTTTGATGAAGCCCATCGTGTTTGCTTTGGAGCATGTGAGGAGCATCACGGCGGCCCCTGCAGAAACACCTCATGAAAAGTGGTTTCAGGATAACTATGGTGATGCAATTGAAAATGCTCTAGAAAAACTGAAAACACCGTCAAACCCTGCAAAGCCTGGAAGCAGCTGGATTCCGTTTAAAGAGGTATAGAAAAATCTAAGAATGCTACTGAAATGGGAAATTCCATGAGAAAATAAACTTAAGTAAGGGGTCTCTTTTTACTTAAAACACAGAGAAGACTTTCTAAGCCCATGGAATGCAGCCAGTGTTCAGTTGCTAAGTATAGAGAAAGATGTTTTCTTCATTTTTTTGAATTTGAGGTTGAGTTGTCCTAGGGTGGCAAGGTGCATCTACTGAGGGTTCCCACCAGGGGAGAATATACTGTAAGGTGTTAAACAGGGAAGGAGCTTGACTGCTTGCTATATTCTTCTCATAAAAGATTAGCAAATTTGGTCTTGTACCTATGTAGCTTTTCTTAGTGGAGGGGTATTCAGTATTTCTAACAGACAAAATATTTCCATGTAATAGCATCAATTTTTAAAAGTAATTTTTTCGACAGCAGTTCTGCATAGGCTGTTTGAAGGATGATTCAGTTCAGTTCAGTCGCTTAGTCATGTCTGACTCTTTGTGACCCCCATGAATCGCAGCACGCCAGGCCTCCCTGTCCATCACCAACTCCTGGAGTCCACCCAAACCCATGTCCTTTGTGTTGGTGATGCCATCCAACCATATCATCCTATGTCGTCCTCTTCTCCTCCTGCCCTTAATCTTTCCCAGCATCAGGGTCTTTTCAAATGAGTCAGCTTTCCACATCAGGTGGCCAAAGTATTGGAGTTTCAGCTTCAACATCAGTCCCTCCAATGAACACCCAGGACTGATCTCTTTTAGGATGGACTGGTTGGATCTCCTTGCAGTCCAGAAGGATGATTAGTATGTTTAAATATTTGAGAATCCTTATTTGATCCACTTAATTCTATATTTGGTTTGCATCTGTTTTAGCAATAGCACCAGTAGTTGGGGGATCCTATTTATTACCTTTTATCTTTTTCTTATCCCTTCTTTCGTTGTCCCTTTCCTATATTGATCTTAACTGATTTCCATATGTTAGTAATGAAAAAACTGTTAAAAGCTACAGTGTAGAGCCAAAACTACACCTGACTTTAAGTAGAAAATATGAAGCAGAGGAAATGCTAAATACAGAGGAAATGCCTTAGGAGCTCAAGACAAGAGCACTAACATGAAGGATGAAGTTTATTTGTGTGGCCTAGCCAAAATTTGTTTTCCTCATGTTCCAGCAGTAATTTCTTGCTTTGCATTCTTCTCAGTGAATCAACCAAGAAACTCAGAGGAGATAGGAGGAATACTTTTTTTTATTTGGCCACACTGCTTGACTTGTGGGATCTCAGTTCCCCAAGCAGGGGTCCTGCCTGTGCCCCCTGCAGTGGAGTCTTAACCATTGGACCACCCAGGAAGTCCCAGTTTTTAAAAACTGATGTACAGTTGATTTACAATGTTGTATTAACTTCAACTGTACAGCAAAGTGACTTTTTTATATATATTTATTTTTCATATTCTTTTCCATTGTGGTTTATCACAGGATATTGAGTGTGATTCCCTGTGCTATACAGTAGTTCCTTGTTTATCCATCCTATATATGCTAGTTTGCATCTGCTAATCCTGATCCTTCCCTCTCCTGTACTCCTCCCATAGGGGATATTTTTTTAAAAACCCGGTGTGTGTGTGTGTGTGTGGGTGTGTGTTTGTGTAATAAGTCATAGAGAAAAATTTTAGAAGTACTGTGTCCCTCCATAATTATATCTTCCTCTCCATAACCACTGCTCTGAATTTTGAATTAATCCTTATTTACTTAAAGAAAATAGTTTTTATTGATACATTTCTAAATAGTATAGTTTAGCCTCCCCCTGTTTTTGAATTTCATATAAATGAGATTGTATTTTATGTGTATGTTATGTGTTTTACCACTTCCATAAATGATTCATCAGCATTAGGTTTTTGCTTTTGGTTTTTAAAATAATTTATCCATATTTTGTATACAGTTGAACATGAATAGATTATTGAACAGTACCACAGTTTATCTTTTGTCCCGTCAGTGAATACTTGAGGTGTTTCCAGTTACCTTTTTCCTTTTATGAACAAATGTTGCTAAAGATTGATTAAAATTTTTCACGTGAAAGCAGAGCCCAGAGTTCATTAATTCAGGTGTAGATTATTGAATTAGCTAAGAAGGGATACAGCTATACATGATCCTCTCTCTGTGAGTTATTAGAAAGATTGTGCGTCTTCTGCATACTTCAAATAGTCCGAGCTCTAAATTATTACTAAATTTTCAGATGGCTTTCTTAAAGGTGCTTGCCACCTTTACGTTACCTGCCAGTAACTAGCTCTATCTTTTGTTCTGTTGTTAGGAGTGAAGTGATCTGTTTGGGTGTTGATTGGACATAGCTTAACACTGGGGAATTAGTTTGCTACAAGCCTTGAATTTTGTGATCACAGCAGTGATTGTTTTTCCATCTGCTATGATTTCATTGCTTATTTGGGAGAGGTCTGAACAAAGCAGAAATCACCAAGAGCATATCAGCACATCAGTGTTTCCCCTCCCAGAAAAGCCCAAATATGTAACAGCAAATTAAATGAACTAGACAAGAGGTGTTTGTATTTTAAATTTATCTTTAAGCCAGATTAAATGTCGAGGAAAGTAAGTGCAGTGATGATGATGTACACTTTCCCTGTCTTACACACAGATAATGCTGAGTCTGCAACAGAGAGCGCAGAAACGCGCAAGCTACATCTTGCGTCTTGAAGAGATCAGCCCGTGGCTGGCTGCCATGACCAGCACTGAGATTGCTCTTCCTGGAGAGGTCTCAGCCAGAGACACCGTCACGATCCACAGTGTTGGTGGGACCATCACAATCTTACCTACTAAAACCAAGCCAAAGAAGCTCCTCTTTCTAGGATCAGATGGGAAGAGCTATCCTTATCTTTTCAAAGGTGGGGTTTAAAAGAACATTAATCTGATTATTAATGTTTTAATGCTCTCTGTGTGTGTGTGTTGTTTAGGTGAATTTCTATATGTCATGAATAGCCTGGAGTATCATGTATTTTGATGGAACTTGTTGGAAACTGTGTAGTGTGATTTTCTTTTGTTTCCTTTGTTCTTGGTTATGAATGTATACAAGCTGGGCAACTGAGATACAACTAATAATGCTGTATCTAATATCTTGTGGCTGAATAGAATGTTCTTTAATGCTGTCATTATGCCCTTTTGACTGTCAGTTCTTCACTGCTATTGCTAATTGAGAGGGACATGAAAAAGTGGTATGTTTCCAGTCTCATTCCATTGCACTTCACCCTATTTGGTTATCTGTCCCAACCACTTTAATTTTGTTTCCACAGGACTGGAGGATTTACATCTGGATGAGAGAATAATGCAGTTTCTGTCTATTGTAAATACCATGTTTGCCACAATCAATCGCCAGGAAACACCTCGTTTCCATGCTCGCCACTATTCTGTAACACCACTGGGAACTCGGTCAGGCCTAATCCAGTGGGTAGATGGAGCCACGCCCTTATTTGGTCTTTACAAACGGTGGCAACAACGGGAAGCTGCCTTGCAAGCACAAAAGGTTGATTCAAATTAAAATATGTACTTTTATTTGAATGCTGATAAACAAGTATATGTATTAGTTTGTTCTCCGTTACATGTGAAATATGTCTAGGTTTACTGCCTTTGAGCATTTTTTCAGGTTTGAGAGTTAAAGAAGGAATAAACACACCTTTAAATTTGGAGTTAATCACTATGGCGTTCTGTTTTGTACCTGTGAAATTTATACTTTGATTTAGAACAGTTTTTTAGAATTCATTTTAGCTGAGTATCTGAGTGCTTAGTATATGAAAGAAATAGTACTAAGTACTTCATATAAAAAAGGTAAATTTTTAAACAGTCACAACTTCAAGTTCCAACATCTAGACAAAGAAAATGATTCTAAGTTGGATAGATTTGGGAAAGAGCAAGAGTTTGAACATAGGAGACTGTAGAACAATTACTGAAGGGTGGATTAGAGATGGAATTAGGAAAGGGCCATCTGCATTTTTGTCTAAGGTGTTTCTAAATCATAATTTTATATTATTATTAAGTTATATTGGTGAACAATGAAATAAGTGCATAAATGAATGATAAATTTTAAACAGAATTCTATGTTACAAAGAAAAGTGGAACTTGGATGTTGAGCTTGAGTTGAACCTCAAGAAAATATAACAGTAAACCAAGTTTTCAATAAAGCCATAAGACCTAATTAAGAAAAAGATAACGTAGATTGCAGTCCAGAAGAACTGGCTATTTGATGCATGAGATTTAGCTAGCTAGTGGAGAATGCTGCTGAGAAAACAGTTTTTAAAATACTACTCTATATTCAAGGTACTCTTTATCCTTATTTAAACAAAGTTAATCTTCTCTTAAAATTTTTTTAAAGGCCCAAGATTCCTACCAAACTCCTCAGAATCCTGGAATTGTACCCCGTCCTAGTGAACTTTATTATAGTAAAATTGGTCCTGCTTTGAAAGCAGTTGGACTTAGTCTGGATGTGTCCCGACGGGATTGGCCCCTTCATGTAATGAAGGCAGTGTTAGAAGAGTTAATGGAGGCCACGCCCCCAAATCTCCTTGCTAAAGAGCTTTGGTCATCATGTACCACCCCTGATGAGTGGTGGAGAGTCACACAGGTATGTGTTTTGTTTTGGGCTGTCATCAGTATTATTCTTTGCCTGCGTCCTGTCTTGTCTTGTTCACCACCCTCCTGCCGCCCCTCTAGAATTGGTAGTTTGAGACCTGTATTTGAATCTTATATTACCTTTATTTTTATGAGGCGTGGCCATGACTGTATGAAGGCAGAATGAAGGGGGTTATGGATGAAATGAAAAGTGGAATAAAAACTTTAGAAAGGGAAAAACTAGAGAGACTGAAGAACAGTTGTTTTTTTTAAGTCCTGCATTCTGTTGATGATAAAGTAGAACCAGCAAGGACCTCAGTGTTGTGTGCTGCTGCTCACCAAAGTCTGTGATCACATGTAGCATCCCTGAAGAGTGCCAGCTATTTATTTAGAAATAAGGGAGTAGGATTGTGGGGGTTTATAAATTTTAGAGAATCAAGACCATGTTGGAAGGAAATTTGCTAATAATGCCTAACTTGCTCCCCCCACCCCCTCTTCTTTAGTCTTATGCCAGATCTACTGCAGTCATGTCTATGGTCGGATACATAATTGGCCTTGGAGATAGACATCTGGATAATGTTCTCATAGATATGACGACTGGAGAGGTTGTTCACATAGATTACAATGTTTGCTTTGAAAAAGGTAAAATTAAAGTGGATTTTTATATAAGGGTGGAATATATTTTGGTGAAAGTACAAAAATATAATGATTTGTCTTTTCAAGGTAAAAGCCTTAGAGTTCCTGAGAAAGTACCTTTTCGAATGACACAGAACATTGAAACCGCACTGGGTGTAACTGGAGTAGAAGGTGTTTTTAGGCTTTCGTGTGAGCAGGTATGTGGTTTTCTCTTGCGTAGTGTACCTGTTACATTAGCAAGTTCTGTGGAATGAAAAGCTACATTTTAATGAGGAAACTTTTGGCAAAACTTAATTAAAAGTTTTCTGAAAACAGGTTCTACACATTATGCGGCGTGGCAGGGAGACTCTGCTGACGCTGCTAGAGGCCTTTGTATATGACCCCCTGGTGGACTGGACAGCTGGGGGTGAGGCTGGGTTTGCTGGTGCCGTCTATGGTGGAGGGGGCCAGCAGGCTGAGAGCAAGCAGAGCAAGAGAGAGATGGAACGAGAGATCACTCGCAGCCTTTTTTCTTCAAGAGTAGCTGAAATTAAGGTGAGGCCAGTAGTAAGTCATTGTCCCTTTTTTGTTAATAGTTAACAAGACCAGGGAATTCCTTGGTGGTCCAGTGGCTAGGACCTGGTGGTTTTGCTGCCAGGGCCTGGGTTCCAGCCCTCCTCAGGGAACTAAGATCCTGTGAGCTGTGTAGTGCCACTGAAAAAAAAAGGTTAACAGGTCCATAAAAAAAGTAAGACTCTAGTGTATGGTATTGAAATGGCCATGAAGTAGGGCAGTTTGCTGTGATCGTTTGCTAAGAAATGCTCACATGAAAAGACACATAGTCACACTCCCACATGGGAGGTAGGTTAATAATTTGAAAAATATTATACCTTTTTTAGTATACTGAATGTGTTTGCCAGTGACTGTTTTAAGTGTTCTTTAACTGGATAGTCTCTTTGATTTTAATTGGATAGTCTCCTCCTTCTACATATAGCCAGTGATGCTGATCCTGCTTTGTGTGGCATGGTGGTAACTGCATGTTATTGTGGAATTGAGTCTTCATTTATGGCCATGTGAATTGATTGCATTAGTTATCTTTATAAAAATGCAGGTGATCCACACTGGCTTTGTTGAGATTTAAGTGTAATAGCATGTGCAGAATGTTCTTCTAACATGATCCTTTTGGCATACATCCTCATACCTCACAGTCGCCCCTATAAGAATCTTCCTAATTATATCTTTTTACAGGTGAACTGGTTTAAAAACAGGGATGAGATGCTGGTTGTACTTCCCAAGCTGGACAGCAGTTTAGATGAATACCTGAGCTTGCAAGAGCAACTAACAGATGTGGAGAAACTTCAGGGCAAACTGCTGGAAGAAATTGAATTTCTAGAAGGAGCTGAAGGAGTGGATCATCCTTCTCATACTCTGCAACACAGGTTTAAAACAAGTGTTGAACTTGTAATTTATCTTTATTCCATTAAGGAGAACTTTTGTATTTGTATGAACATTATCAACTTGAATTAGAATTGCTGCAGCAACTCACATATGAATAATCAAAGCTCTTGCAAGAACTGCAGTTTTGAAGTACTTACAGAATTCACTTAAATTTTCAGCTTCATTGTATTTAGATGTTTGAGTTACTATGGGAGATGGTGGACATAGTGGTTAGAACTGTGAACTTGGATTCAGAAAATCTGGGGTTTATTTTTTTCCTCTGCATTTTATGTCTGAATCCTTATTATTTGTATGGTGGATTTTGTCCACATGGCCAAGTTTTTTTGAGCTTTGATCTAAGTGAGTGAACCTCGCACAGAGTGGGTGCCTAGCTCAGTGAAGGGTGGTTAAATGTGGAAGTGCCAGACACTGCAGGAGATGCTGAGATCCTGAGATTACAGAGATCTGTCTTCCAGTCTCAGTCTTCCGCACTTCAAATAACTCTGGTAAATGTAGAATTTTGTTTAAAATGTTGTGAGTATAGTTAGGGGACTATAGCGTCAGGAAAAAAACCAGAGGAGGAAACAACGTTTGAGTGGTATCCTCAAGATTGAAAAGGAACTTACCAGGCTCAAGTATGAGCAAAATATACTTTTAGAGTGATGAAAATTCCCAGCAGTCAATTAAAATTTTTTCCTTCCATTAGGTATTCTGAACACACTCAACTACAGACTCAGCAGAGAGCTGTTCAGGAAGCAATCCAGGTGAAGCTGAATGAATTTGAACAGTGGATAACACACTATCAGGCTGCATTCAGTAATTTGGAAGCGACGCAGCTGGCCAGTTTGCTTCAGGAGATAAGCACGCAGATGGACCTTGGTATGTTAGATGTACATGTGAGCATGTGAGTTTTGTTGTTATGTGTTTATGTGTAGAGTTCTGATTTGTACTCCCTTTCAATGACTGCTGATTTGAAATGGCTTCAGTGTGATGGATAATTATCTTTTACTGAAAGGTCCTCCCAGCTACGTGCCGGCAACAGCCTTTCTGCAGAATGCTGGCCAGGCCCACTTGATTAGCCAGTGTGAGCAGCTAGAGGGGGAGGTTGGCGCCCTCCTGCAGCAGAGGCGCTCGGTCCTGCGAGGCTGTCTGGAGCAGCTGCATCACTACGCAACCGTTGCTCTGCAGTATCCAAAGGCCATATTTCAGAAACATCGAATTGAGCAGTGGAAGACCTGGATGGAAGAGCTCATCTGTAATACCACAGTAGAACGCTGTCAGGAACTCTACAGGAAGTAAGTTAATCACTCTCGATTTTCTTTACTTCTCATTGGGACTGGAAGCAAGGTTGTGTTCACATTTTCAATTGCATAGTATTTCATTTTCTGAAAGAAATGATTGATGGAATTTGAATGGAGTCACTTTCTTGTGGTTTTAAGAGGGTTTAAACTCTTGTTTTCCTTTATAAGACAGTGGTTTTTGTAATTAGTTCAAATGTATCTCACTCTTAGATAAAATGTATCTAAGAGTGGTGGGATCAGGTAAAGAGAGCTGAATTCACATATTGATTCTGTCACTCAAGTCATCTTTAGAAGTTACTTTTGCTCTTGAGACGTTCTCTGTAAAATGGAAATAATGATTTCTGCTCTTCAAAGTTTGAGTATCAAATATAGTATTCCATCTTGTCTTTTTTAGTACTTTGTAAGGTGTGAACTTCCCTTTCAAGCCCTTCTTTCTCTTTCTTAAAGATATGAAATGCAGTATGCGCCCCAGCCACCCCCAACAGTGTGTCAGTTCATCACGGCCACTGAGATGACCCTGCAGCGGTATGCAGCAGACATCAACAGCCGACTTATTAGACAGGTGGAACGCTTGAAACAGGAAGCTGTCACTGTACCTGTCTGTGAAGATCAGTTGAAAGAAATTGAACGTTGTATCAAAGTTTTCCTTCATGAGAATGGAGAGGAAGGGTCTTTGAGTCTAGCAAGTGTTATTATTTCTGCCCTTTGTACTCTCACAAGGTGAGTTAGCTGACGTATTATTGAGATTATTTCACTGTCCTGTGAACATTGATGCTTATCGAGAGTTCATGTGTTTTTTGGTTGATCCCAAACTTAAGGTATCCTTGTACTTTCATTAGTCTTGCCCAGTGTAAGACTGCTTTATTATTATTATTTTTCTCCCAGATTTTGAGGTATCCTATTTGTGTGTGTTCCACTAAATTGGTTTCACTGTACAAATACTTACCTCATTCAGGCGTAACCTAATGATGGAAGGTGCAGCGTCGAGTGCTGGAGAGCAGCTGGTTGATCTGACTTCTCGGGATGGAGCCTGGTTCTTGGAGGAGCTCTGCAGCATGAGCGGAAATGTCACATGCCTGGTTCAGTTACTGAAGCAGTGTCACTTAGTGCCACAAGACTTAGATATTCCTAACCCCATGGAAGCATCTGAGGCAGTTCATTTGGCTAATGGTGTATACACCTCACTTCAGGTGAGCACTTCTAAATTAGCTTAAATTTTGTAAGTTTGTTTTAAATGTTGAGTGTTGTATTTTTTATCTCTGGTTCTGAAAAGCAGTTTGACTTCCTCAGCCTTTAATGTTGCTTTATCTAAACTCAGGAAGCATTAAAATAGGTTTCTCATGTATTTACAGGAATTAAATTCAAATTTCCGGCAAATCATATTTCCAGAAGCACTGAGATGTTTAATGAAAGGAGAGTACACGTTAGAAAGTATGCTTCGTGAGCTGGACAGTCTTATTGAGCAGACGACTGATGGTGTTCCTCTGCAGACTCTAGTTGAATCTCTTCAAGCCTATTTAAGAAATGCAGCTATGGGACTTGAGGAAGAAACACATGCTCATTACATCGATGTTGCCAGGCAAGTGAATGCTAAGCTGTGCTGTTTTCTTGTGAAAGAGTTGGGAAGCCAGATACGTTTTCTGAGCTCTTATTTTACTGTAAGCTTACTTTTAATTTTTAGAGCAGATATATATATAAACACTTGTAAGTTTTCTCTGCCCTTGGCTGTGCTGGGTCTTCATTGCTGCTCAGGCTTTTCTCTAGTTGTGGCAAGCAGGGGCTGTTCTGTAGTTGCGGTGGCTCCAGCTTCTCATTGCCGTGGCTTCTCTTGTGGAGCTTGGGCTCTAGGGCACATGGGCTTCAGTGGCTGTGGCTTGTGGCCTCGGTAATTGCAGTTCCTGGCCTCTGGAGCACAGGCTCAATAGTTGTGCTGCATGGGCGTAGTTGCTCCAAGGCATGTGGAATCTTCCCAGATCAGACATGCAACCCGTATATCCTGTATTAGCAGGTGGATTCCTTACCACTGAGCCACTAGGGAAGCCTCAGTAATACCTTTTTAAAAATACTTTTATTTGGGGGAATTCCTTGGTGATCCAATGGTTAGGATTCTGCACTTGCGAAGGGTGCAGGTTCAGTCCCTGGTAGATTCTGCAAGCTGTACGGCATGGCTAAAACAAACAAAACCAAAACAACATCTCCCGTTCCGTCCCCCGCTCCCCCCCAAAAAAGCAAAAAAAAACCCCTTTTATTTGGAAATAATTACAAATTCATAGGAAGTTGTATTTTTAAAATAAAACGTTGTTCAGGGATGTCTTATGTAGCCTTCATCCCTCCTCGAGTGTAGCGTCTTGCATACCTGTGGTATAGTAGCAACACCATGAAATGGACTTTGATACAGTCCACAGAGCTTACTCAGGTTTCACCAGTTACATGTGTACTTGTGTGTGTGTGTGGTTTTGTTACATACACACACATATTCTTTAAAGGCTGTAATTTTTACTATATTTGTGCTCACACACAAAGTGGAATGTGTTATTTTTTAAGCCAGCACTTGGAATTCAATGGGAGCATCTGAGCCAGTTTAGCTTGCTAATGGGGTATACACGTCACTTCAGGTGAACACTTGTTAGCTTAAGTTTTATAAGTTTATTTTGGGTATTGAACTTTGTATTTCTCAACTCTTAGATCTAGGAAAACAATTTTGAAACATGTAGAGGTTGAACAGTTTCTTCAGCCATGCAGTGTACCCAAAGCTAAACCCTAAGCCCCTTTGTCCCTTGTGATTCAGGGCCTCTTTCTTTGGCATTCTGTCCAGTTGCTGTCAGAAAATATAATTGAGAGAAGCAATGAATTGACCCACCATACTTCCTCCCATGGGAAAATTACAAGATATAAGAAAGCAGAGAGAACAGTATAATGAACCCCCATTTCACCACCTTCAGTAATTATCTGCACTGTGATTAATCCTGCCCCCCACCCCTTTTTTTTTTTTGCTTCTGGTTAATCTTGTTTAAATTGTACTGCCCTGGTACTTTGAAGCAAATACCTTTTCATTCTTAAACTGCAGGAGAATTAATGTAGACTTATTTTCTTAAGAGGCCCTTATTTCATAAGAAAAGGTAACAACTCCTTAATGTTTTCTTTTATCCTGCATTCAAAATTTTCCTATTTTCTCATGTTTCTTTTAGTTGTTTTATCATAAAGTTTAAAAAACAAGTGTAATTAGTATAGGATAAACATTTTTCAGCTAAATAATGAGATTATTTGCACAAGAGCTTTATCATAAAGTTCCTAGCATTATTTTAAAAGTTAGATGCTAAGTCTGTACACTTTTCTTTCTCAGAAAAGTTCAGCCCTTACTTTTCCTTGATGTCTAATCTAGATTCCCTTTACTCTCAAATAGAGGAATGTTTACTTCCATGTAAGCACTGGGTGACAGACTTCATGTTTGATTCTACTACAGCCTGTATGTATCTTGTGTTAGAGAAACTTTTTGGTAATCTAAATGAAAATTTTATACCATCATATAGCTCTTTTTCCATTATAAATTTCTCTGATAGCTTAACACTTATATAAGATGTTTAACATGGTGCTTGGATACATAAACACTATGCAAGTCTTAAGTTAATTATAATGTGAGAGCAAATGTCTCAAGACCTGCCTTCAAACTATGCATTATTCAAAACTCAGCATGCCAAAAAGGATAGCTGTTTCCATTCACTGTCTGTAGCTGACTGTCCTGTGACAGTAGTGTGAAGATACTTGACAACTTTTGCTAGGTCCACCAGCTTTAGAATTGTGTGCCTCTTGATTTTTTTTTTGATATTGGAAGTGTATAATGTTCTGTATATAAAGAGATACTGTAATATTTTATATAGTTCTTTTAAAACTGTCATAACTTCAGTTTGCATAAAATTTAATCACATGAACAATGGCTAATAACACTCCTTCCTTCATAAAAAGACTTTTTCCCTAGACTCTGCATACTAGCTGTAAGACTTGTTGATCTTAACGTTTCCCCCCAAATATATTACTGTTTAGGAATGGTTTTAACTCCTTTTTCTTTTCCTCTAGAATGCTTCATGCTCAGTATGGTGAATTAATCCAACCAAGAAATGGTTCAGTTGATGAAACACCAAAAATGTCAGCTGGCCAGATGCTTTTGGTAGCATTTGATGGCATGTTTGCCCAAGTTGAGACTGCTTTTGGCTTATTAGTTGAAAAGGTAAATAATTGACCTGGTTTGATAAATAATGCAAGTGTAGTAAAGTAGTTGTTCTGTGTTTGAAGAGTGGAGAAATGAACTTTCTTTTCTTTCATTTACATAGCTAAATAAGATGGAAATTCCTATAGCTTGGCGAAAGATTGACATTATACGGGAAGCCAGGAGCACTCAGGTCAATTTTTTTGATGATGATAATCACCGACAGGTGCTGGAAGAGATCTTCTTTCTAAAACGACTACAGACAATTAAAGAGTTCTTTCGGCTCTGTGGTACCTTTTCTAAAACTTTGTCAGGTAATATTTCACACTTAAGCCGGATTTAGTTGTACTTTGGAGGGAAATGGGATAGAGTAGGCTTAATTTAACTGTAAATTAAAATCTTAAATTCATGCTGTCTTCAAATTCTTAAGTTAGCTTTGTCACCTTATTTTAGTATTGTATGAAATACTTAAAGAAAAATTTCCTTTTTTAGGATCAAGTTCACTTGAAGATCAGAATACTGTAAATGGGCCTGTACAGATTGTCAATGTGAAAACCCTTTTTAGAAACTCTTGTTTCAGTGAAGACCAGATGGCCAAACCAATAAAGGCATTCACAGCTGACTTTGTGCGGCAGCTCCTGATTGGACTCCCGAACCAAGCCCTGGGCCTCACACTGTGCAGCTTCATCAGTGCTCTAGGGGTAGACATCATTGCACAGGTGGAGGCGAAGGATTTTGGTGCTGAAAGCAAAGTGTCTGTTGATGATCTGTGTAAGAAAGCAGTGGAGCACAACATCCAGATCGGGAAGTTCTCTCAGCTGGTCATGAACAGGGCGACTGTGCTGGCGAGCTCCTACGACACTGCCTGGAAGAAGCACGACTTGGTGCGCAGGCTGGAGACCAGCATCTCCTCCTGCAAGACAAGCCTGCAGCGCGTCCAGCTGCATATCGCCATGTTTCAAGTACGTATTTCTCTCCATAACGGGGTTTGTCCTCAGTGTAGGAATTTGAAAAGCTGGGAGATTAATGTAGAACAATATAAAGAAGAGAAAATTTAAACTTCCCAAATTGTGCCAGCCCAGAACAAACACAGCTTTAACATTTCTGTAACATTTCTTGTCTACGTAGTTGTGATCGTTTTATGTTTATAGTTTGTGTCCTTTTAATTCGTTTCCATCAGTGTTTTATGGTTAGTGTTATCGTTAAATATTACTTGTAAATGTAATTTTTTTCTTTTAATTGGAGTATAATTGCTTTACAACACTGTGTTCATTTCTGCTGTCCAACAGAGTGAATTCTGTGCGTGTGCATATATCCCGTCCCTATTGAGCCTCCCTGTCCCCCACCCTGTAAATGTGATTTCTAATAATGGAACGTATTTGTTAGGTGTATATATTCTGTGTGTACTAACATAATTATTTCCAAAGTGACATCTGTTTCCCTGAATGTCTAAGCTCTCTGCATACAACCTGTTGTCATTTGGGAACTATTTTTTAGAAGCCTGTTTTTGTCCTTGTTTGTTTTGGGGCAGTACAGACTTTGGGAGTGAGATAGATTTGGATTCGGATATATGAACTTACCTTTAACCTCCCTTAAGATCTGATTTCCTTACCTGTAGAATGGGGACAGTACTCTCCAAAAGGTTGATGACTGTGTGAATTAAAAATGATGATCTGGGACTTCCCTGGTGACACAGTGGGTAAGAATCCAGCTGCTAATGCAGGGAACACGGATTTGATCCCTGGTCTGGGAAGATTCCACATGCCTTGGAGTAACTAACTACTGAGCAGCTAACCACTGTGTGCCACAGCTGCTGATCCCACGCGCTGCAGCTTCTGCAGCTCGCGTGCCCTGGGACCTGTGCTCTGCAACAAGGGAGGCCACTGCAGCTAGGGAAAGCCCGCGCAGCAGCAAAGACCCAGCACTCCCAAAAATGAATACTTTAAAAAAAAAAAGTGATCTGTGTAAGACCATAAGTACAGTATAAATTACAGATTTTTTTTCTTATTTCTTTACTTCAGAGGCTTCAAGATTGTCAGTAGCTTGACAAGTTGTGACTCATGGAGTAGCATTGGGACTGTAGTATCCGGGTTCTGGTTTGGCCCAAACACTGGTTACTTTGTATCATTTATATTGAAGCCACTTCCCAAGAGTGGAATTGGTGGGGCATGGAACCAGTATATTTTTCTCTTTGCAATTTTCTCAATTAGCTGGTTTCTTAGCTCCTAAGTTAAGAAAAGTAATTTATTCAGATTCTGAAGTTGCATTTATTATAGAAACAGTCCATCTAGCACATTGGGATTTTTTTTTTTTTTAATAACATCTATTTTTAAAAGCCTTTATTTATTTACTGGCTGTTTCGGGTCTTTGTTGGCTGTGTGCTAGTTGTGGAGAGCAGAGACTGCCCTCCGTTTGTGGTGCACAGGCTTCTCCTTGCGGCGGCTTCCCTTGTTGCAGAGCACAGGCTCTCGGCACACAGGCCTCAGTAACCGGGGTGCACGGGCTCAGTAGCTGTGGCGCACAGGCTTAGTGGCTCCCTCCACAGCACGTGGGATCTTCCCGGACCACTGTCCCTGGCATTGCGAAGTGGATTCTTAACCACTAGACCCACCAGGGAAACCCCACGTTGGGCTTTCTTGGCATTTATTTTACTTCAAAAGAGTAATGTTGAAAAGGTTTATATAATACATTTTAGAGTTTATTCATTGAAAAAGTTCACAACTATATGGAAAATACAAAAGTCCTTCCAGTTTTGTTCATCTGAACACATTTTAAGCTAGCACAATATATAACTTTAAAATTTCAGCTCAGATGTCCCTTGGCCTTCTGGGGCCACCTTACAGCGTACAAGAGGCTCGCATAAGATGGCTTGATCCTCTGCCATCAGTTCCCTGCACCTTTCTGTCATTCTGTCCCTTGTAGGTTCACTAGAGAATTCTTTCTTTGACTGCTGCCGTCGTTTCTCTCAGTTACTTGCTTAGCTCCCATGCTGGGCAATTCTTCTACCTACTGTGCTTATTCCAGCCTCTGAACTGGAGATTATATTTTCGGAGGATTGTGTAGGAAACTTTTACTTAGACTAGGAAATGCCTTCAGAATTGCTATTTAAATACTGCATATCAGTGATCCAAGGAATTTATCAGCCATTCTCTACCTCAGGAAATTTTCCATCTGGTTAATTCTTTTATTGTGTTTCTGTTACTCTTCCCTGCCCACCCTGCCCTGCTGCAACTGGACTTTTTACCTCCTCCCCCAGTCCTTCCCCTAGTGTCACTTCCCCTCTCTTGATTTTTTCTGTGCTTACTTTATTGCATTTCTTTTTCTTTTTCTTTGAACAGTGGCAGCATGAAGATCTCCTTATCAATAGACCACAAGCCATGTCTGTCACCCCTCCCCCTCGTTCTGCCATATTAACCAGCATGAAAAAGAAACTCCATACTCTGAGCCAGATTGAAACTTCAATTGCAACAGTTCAGGTACCTTTTGTCATCTCCTCCTTCTGACACATCTTACTTTTAGAAATGACCTCAACTGTGGTGAAGTGCTCTGTTCAGTCTGTCCTTGGCTTTTAAGTCACAGGAACTTTAATACCTTTTGCACTTTTATTTTTAATTTGTGACTTTTTTTTCTTATCTTCCAAAGTAACGGAATCTTAGCAGTATATTTTGAACTAAGAATAGAGACATACTAAATATTTCAAATTTTTAATGAACTATTTAAGAAGTTTTAATGGTTATTACTGTGCCATTATACATTAACCTTGGTAATGGTAAAAACTTGAATACCAAATTTGTTTCCTGAAAGTTTGGCATATTATTAATATCCATGAAGCTTAGGCCTATCTTCCTTCTATTGTGAAGTTAAAGGAATTTTGTGATATCAAAAGCAGCAGAACATTTTTCTAAACCATTATTTTTGACTTTTTTTGGGTCACATCAGCAAAATATTTAATCTCGTCTTCTTTTTTTAAATAAAAGAAACTGGTCTTGATGATGGTTTTATATACATCTTTGGTATTCTTATATCTCATATATTCAGTAGTAACTGACATTTTTCTGTTTTTATAGTTTAATATTAGTATGATTACAATCACTGTAGTAATTTTAAAATTTTTTTTAATATTTTAAAAATTTTTAATAGAACTTTTCTTGAGCTCACTTCTTTGAAGATTGAGATACCTTTTCTCTACAGCATATTAGTTCTAGTTTTCACTTTAGAGACTGAACTCAGGCCCTTTCTGATTCTAGAGGTGTCTGTGTGAGTGAGCGGTGGAGGGGAAGAGTATTGGGAACTCCGCCACTTGAAATGTTGAATACATAATGAAGCAACTTTGTTATGTAAAACCTTCGTATTGTGATAATCTGGCTGGATTTTTTTTACCATTATTCATAAACATTTACATTTGTGGGGATCTGATTTTCATCTTTTACTATCAAAGATATAAATGGACTTTCTCATGGATTGCATATATAGTGCAGTGGGAATTTGGTATGACAGGGTTTTTTTTTTTTTAAGACTATTTAGAAATGAAAATGAAACTTCTTTCTGCAAAATAAACTGAAAGCCAGTCCTTACCTTCTCAGATATGTTTAGTCTTAAATACTCAATATGAAGTCAAGATTAATTCCAAAAGGTGACAGTTTGTTAAAGATGTTTTCTAAGTTATGTATGCCATCCTACTTCTTTTGAATCCCTCTTATTCATATAAAATGCTCAACAGATAGGAAGTGGAGTCCTATTCACTGAGATTCTGCTGGCTTTTATAGGAGAAACTGGCAGCACTTGAAGCAAGTATTGAACAGCGACTCAAATGGGCAGGTGGTGCCAACCCTGCCCTGGCACCTGTACTACAGGATTTTGAAGCAACAATAGCTGAAAGAAGAAATCTTGTCCTTAAGGAGAGCCAAAGAGCAAGTCAGGTATGGGCACCTGTGTGTGCCATCTTGTTTTCAATTACAGGATTATATAACTGATTACATAATCAGGCACAACACTGAACCAACAGGATTCCCATATCCTGTATATCCATTGCCAGAATTTAATAATTATCAACTCAAGTCCTACTTTATTTCCTCTATACTTCCTACTCCCTATCCTAAATTTAATGGTAATCTCAAATATTATATCATTTTATCTGTAAATATTTCAGTATGTATATATAAAGATGAGAACTAGTTAGTAACATAATCACAGTACTATCACTGTACCTTGAAAGATGTCCTTAATGTTGTCAAATAACCAGTCAGTGTTTTCTGATCTAAATGGTAAATTGCATAGGAGCAAAGCAGCAGGGGGGGGGCGTTTCGGTTGGAGTTTGGATGTTGCGCAGACAGATTTCAGCGGGGTGTGATGGGCTGTTTATGGAGTGAAACTTCTGTATTAAAAAGAATCATGCGGAAGACATGTTTACCTGACTCTGCTTAGGTGCTCTTTGGCCTTCTCAGACTTGACAGCATCAACCCAAAAGTCTTCATTTATTTACAGCTTTTATAAGAAATGGGTCTGTTTCCCATGAGAGTCATACATTCATGCATTTTCAGGACCTGGTCCTGAATTCTGGAAATGAATAGGTAGTATTATTTTTCTTTCATTAATTGCAATTTTTTCCTCATTGTGATGGTTCCACTCTTTTTCCTCTTCATAGGTCACTTTCCTCTGCAGCAATATCATTCATTTTGAAAGTTTACGAACTAGAACTGCAGAAGCCTTAAACCTGGATGCTGCATTATTTGAACTTATCAAACGGTGTCAGCAAATGTGTTCATTTGCATCACAGTTTAACAGTTCAGTCTCTGAGTTAGAGCTTCGTTTATTACAGAGGGTGGTAAGTCTTGATTCTTGGGAGTGAAGAGATTGGGTAATTTAAATAAGACCAACTACATGCTCTCAAAATCAATATATTCACTAGTCTACGTTTATTGAGCATGTACTGTATATGAGATGTTATGAAGAATTCAAGGATGACTAAATCTTCTTTTATCCCCAAAGGAACTTATTTATACAAATAATGCAGTGAATGAAAAAGTGAAAAGAACTCTCGGAGCTACAAGTAGAATCACTGTAGGGGTTCCTAGGGAAGGAGAGAGACAATAGCAAATGACTCAGATGCACTTTTGAAAGTAGGGTAGCAGACAGAGGACTAGTGGAGGATGAATGCTGGGATATCAAGTTAATAAATTCAGCATTTCTACTCTGTGGGAAGGCTTTAGACTATATATTAGGAGGCTCTGGTTTTATTTTAAAAAGTTACTTACAGTGTCTTTAGGGTCCTAGCTGTGTGTCATCTTTGTTACTCCAAATATATTTTCTTAGGTTTTAAACTAAGCATTTGTTCCCTGTATAATTATGCAGAAAAGTAAAAATCTTAGTTTGTATTTTGTAGATTGTTTAAATTATCAACTATTTTTAAAAATTTATTAAAATTTTTAAGAAAACAACTGTTTTCTAGTGAATTAATCCATGACTCAGCAACTGAGGTTCTTTGTATCAGCTTGAGTTACAAGTGTCTTTTGATGTGATTTTGATGAAAAGAATCTTATATTTTTCTGTCTGATTCTTAAAATCAAACAAACCCTTATTCTGTTTAGGACACGACTCTTGAACATCCTATTGGCAGCTCTGAATGGCTTTTGTCAGCACACAAACAACTGACCCAGGATATGTCTACTCAGAGAGCAATTCAGACAGAGAAAGAGCAACAAATAGAAACAGTCTGTGAAACAATTCAGAATCTGGTTGATAATATAAAGACTGTGCTCACTGGCCATAACCGGCAGCTTGGAGATGTCAAACATCTCCTGAAAGCAATGGCCAAGGTAAGATTAATACCACTGACACATAATTACTCCCCCCTTTTATAAAATTACAAAGAGTTTTATTCATGAGAAAGAAACCTAATTTCTCCAAGGTCATATATCCGGTTTGTCACTGAGTTTATTTGTGTTTTCATCAACTGTCAACTGTTTTTTTTTTTTTGAAGCAGGTAGTAAATAGTATTCTGATTCTGTACACAGAGAAACTGGGGCTTAGAGAAATTGATCTATACAAAGTTACATAACTTATAGAAGAGCTGAAACTTGAACTTGGTCTCACAGAGTATTTAGATCTCTAACTCCCTCCTGCCTCCCAACCCAAATCATATAGTTTGCTTCCAAAATAAATGAAATATTGCCTGTTCTCTCCAGTATTGTATAGAATCTAGATAGTAAAGAAACAGTCCTTAGAAAAGGCTTTATTGTCACAAAACAGTAGATGACTTACGTTTTGAAATTTTTTTTTTTTGGTTGCATCATGTGGCTTGTGGGATCTCAACCAGGGATCAAACCCATGCCCCCCTGCAGTGGGAGCGTGGAGTCCTAACCACTGGACTGCCAGGGAAGTCCCTGGATTTCTTTTTAGTTGGAGTTTTTATTTGTGCTGGAAACAAGATTCCTGTTGAAAAGAAGTTATTAATAAGTTGTAATAAGCAGACTAAATACATTGATATTAAAAAACCACTTATTAACCTGTTATCCAAAAGGTGACTGTCTGAAGAGTAATACTGAAACAAATACCATTTTTCTTAATCATTAAAATATTGATTGTAGGATGAAGAAGCTGCTCTGGCAGATGGTGAAGACGTTCCCTATGAAAACAGTGTTAGGCAGTTCCTGGGTGAATATAAATCATGGCAAGACAACATTCAGACAGTGCTGTTTACATTAGTCCAAGCCATGGGTCAGGTTCGAAGTCAAGAACATGTTGAAATGCTCCAGGAAATAACTCCCACCTTGAAAGAACTGAAAACGCAAAGTCAGAGGTAAGAATGCCTTCAGGCCTGAATTTAAAATGTAAGCAAAACATCTGGTAAAGTAAGTTTTGTTTATTTAATATTTTTTTCAGTTTTGTTCATACTTAACAAGTAGCTATTTGCTGAAGCATTTCATAAATGAGTCATTTTATTTTATATTTCAGTGTCTATAATAATTTAGTGAGTTTTGCATCACCCTTAGTCACCGATGCAACAAATGAATGTTCGAGTCCAACATCGTCTGCTACTTATCAACCATCCTTTGCTGCAGGTAAGACACCTCTATTGAGAAAAACCTATATCTTGACCTGTTAATAATCTACACATAGATGCTAAGATGTTAAAGGGTCTGGTATGTTTATTGGGCTTCCCTGGTGGCTCAGGCTGTAAAGAATCCACCTGCCAATGCAGGAGAAGCAGGAGACGTGGGTTCTATCCCTGGGTCAGGAAGATCCCTTGGAGAAGGGAAAGGCAGCGCACTCCAATATTCTTGGCTGGGAAATCCCATGGACAGAGGACCCTGACAGGCTTTAGACCGTGGGGTTGCAAACAAGTCAGACAGGACTTAGCAAATAAACAACAACAAACATGTTTATAGTCATCATCACCTTTTTAAAGGTTTTCCCCATTAAACCTATTTACAAAAACAGAAATTCTGTCACAGATGTAAAAAACAAACTTATAGTTACCAAGGAGGGGGAAAATTGGGAACTTGGGGTTGACATATACACACCACTATACATGAAATAGATAATGCGAACCTACTGCATAGCACAGGGGCCTCCATTCAGTACTGTGTGATGACCTTTGTGGGAGTAGAACCTAAGACAGAGTGGGTGGGACTGACTCACTTTGCTGGGCGGGAGAAACTGACACGACTTTTATCAACTGTACTCCCATAAAAATGAGTTATTTAAGTGAACAACGGGTTTCCCTAAATGCTTGTCATATTTCAAACTGAACAAATTTTGCCTTTATTTTAAAAGTATTTATGTTAGAGAGTAAAAATACTGTGTGTTCAAATACTGTCTATGATTATAAAATCTATGTCTGTTAGGGAAATATGGGAAATTAATTAATAGGAAAATCTGTAGTTCCATTCCAACTAGAGATAAAACCACTGTGTATTTGTTGACTTCTCTGTGTGCATGCACACACGTGTACAAATTGTATCATTCTGTGACTGTACCTTTCCTTGCCTTTTTCCACATCTAGCTGTTTAAACTGTCTTTTTAGGTGAAGAGCTTTTATTTTAAGGGATAAGGACTTTAAGATTGTAATATCACATCTAGTATCAGGGTTGTCCATTTGCGGTTGATGATTGAAACAGAACTGCCCTGCTCCCCCATTTTCTGTTTACATGTATATTGAGCTACCAACTTTCTCTCTGTAGCAGTCCGAAGCAACACTGGCCAGAAGACTCAGCCTGATGTCATGTCACAGAATGCTAGAAAGCTGATTCAGAAAAATCTGGCTACATCAGCAGATACTCCACCAAGCACCATTCCGGGAACTGGCAAGAGTGTTGCTTGTAGTCCTAAAAAGGCCGTTAGAGACCCTAAGACTGGAAAAGGTAATGAGTTAAAATAAGGACACCTTACGTGTTAAATATTAATACAAAGTGGTGACTTGACTTACACATGTCTCCATTGCCTCATAGCTGTGCAGGAGAGGAACTCGTATGCAGTGAGCGTGTGGAAGAGAGTGAAAGCCAAGCTAGAGGGCCGAGATGTTGATCCGAGTAGGAGGATGTCAGTTGCTGAACAGGTGACCATCTTTTAAACTTGAGCTACGCATTTTAATGCTGCTAAAGCAGTATAGGATTAAAAATTCCCTCACCCCCATCTTTGGTGGCATATTGAGAAATAAGGCATTTAAACCTATTTTCAGGCCTCAGAACATTTTGAATAACACAGCTCCTAGATTGTCAACTCTAACTCTAGCCTGTTAACACTTTCCTTTCTCCCTAGTCCTCTTTTAACCAAAATTTAATCTGTAAAGTGTTCCTGGGTGTCAGTTGGTCTGAAGTTATTACTCTGAAATTTTATCATTAATATTATTAAAATTGTATATATAAATTCAGGAATGAATTCTTTTGCCCACAGCTGTTTATTTTGAAAAGTTTCAAACCTTCAGAAATGTTATAGGAATGCTGATGTATTATATATTCCTTGTCTACAATTGGCAAATTGGTTGTTAATCTTTTATTTGCCTAATCTTTCTGTGTAACACTTCTTGCCTAAGTACTTTGTCTCCCAAACAAAACATTGTAATAATATATAGCTATGATATATAGCTGCGATATAATTATAAAATTATCAACTCAGAAAACTTAACACTGGTGTTAATATTGACTGCTATCCACCATTGAGTCCATATTTAGGTTTCTCCAGTTATCTTCAGATATCCTTTTTGACTTAGCCACCCCCACCCATACAGAATTTAGTCAAAACTTATGCTGAAGTTCATATACTTGTTCCAGTTTTAATTTCCATTTGATGTCTAGAACAGTTCCCAAGCCTTTTCTTTTATGACATTTATATTTTTGATGTGTCCAGACCACTTGGTTTGCAGAATGTGCCTCAGTTTATATTTGTCTGATATTTTATTTATATCATAGCATTTTTGGCAAGACTACTTTGCCAGTGATGTTTTCTTAGAATTTTACATCATTGAATGTGTGTCTGTTTGTGCCATCTTTGTTATTAAGTTAGAGCACTTCGTCAAGGGTAATGTTCTCCTGAATTCTCCATTACACCTTTGCCTTTTCTTCTGTGGGGTAAAAATCTGAGACTTGTGAATATCCTATTTTTAATGGCTTGGCATCCATAATTCACATCAGCAAGAAAATATTTTTTTAAATTTTAAACACTGTTAGATCTCTATAATGGATCTGAGCTTAAGCTCTTCTTGGTTAAGAGTCATTCTTTAGACAGGGTATGTCAAATTTGTCAAAAACCCTGGACAGTGTTCTGGGTCTAGGGGTATCTTTGCTTCAGAAACTTTCTGGTAGGTTAATGGGTTGTGTGCTTTCATGACTGCATCTTAGGTCTCTGTCCATTTTATTTATTTGAATGATGCTTAGCTTTTGTGCTTTTTATTCTGATAGTTAAGTTTTATATAAAAAAATGTTAAATGGCTCACAGGAATAGGGTAAGTATAGAGTTCTTTGCACACAACTGTTGTAGGTTGTAATTCAGCAGCCATATAGTGAGCATTTACTATATAATTGGACCCTGATGGATGCTCTGGATAGAAAAATGATTGTATCTCTTACTATAAAAGAATATTTAGCTGAGTCGGAATCAGCAGATGTTTGCTGAGTATCAAACTGTGTTCCAGAATCTGCTGGGCACTTTTCAGTTCACCTAAGCATTTGTCCAGTGAATTCACATGTTTAATCCCAAGAACACCTGTGAGGTCAGTGGCACTCTTTCTCCATCTAAGGATTTGTAAGGCTCAAAGGGGATTGTGACTTTCCCAAGACACACATTTGTAAGTTACAGCATTAGGAGGGAAGCTCAGGTTATGTAACTTCTTCCCACCATGACAACTGCACATCTTTGGGTAATTAATTTGGGTGATAAGAAACTTAAACAGTTCATGTAACTCAGATAAGAATCATGCTCTTTCAAGTTTTAAATGGCTTTAAATTCTGTCCTGCCCATTTTTACAGGTTGACTATGTCATTAAGGAAGCAACTAATCTAGATAACTTGGCTCAGCTGTATGAAGGTTGGACAGCCTGGGTATGAATGGCAAGACAGTAGATGAGTCTGGTTAAGCGAGGTCAGACATCCACCAGAATCAACTCAGCCTCAGGCATCCAAAGCCACACCACAGTCGGTGGTGATGCAACTGGGGGCTTACTCTGAGGAAACCTAGGAAATCTCGGTGCGCTAGGGAAGTGAATCCTGCAGGACAGCTGCACTCAGGGATATGCCCAACACCATGGCCTGCCAACCCCAGGGTCAAGGGTGAAAGCAAGCAAGCAAGCTCACCGCCTGAACACGGAGATTGTCTTTCTGCCACAGAACAGCTGCAGACGTGTCAGGAGGTTAGCTGCAGAAAGAGATCGGGATGCCGCGGAGCACAGTGATTTGGAACTCCATTCCACCTGACCCCGTGTGTACAATCCAGGAAAAAAACCCCGCTCAGAAACAGAGGAAACTGGGGCCGCGAAGAAATCACAGCCAAGGAAGATTTGATGCATTCAGATTCTTGCATAACACTTGTTGCTTAGCAACAGTACTGGTCGGGTTGACCAGTAAGTACAAAAAAAGTCTATGCGATATGAATTTCAGAAATGGACTGAAGAAGGAGAGCTATGTAACAGATACACTACATTGGAAGAACTTACTTCTGAAATGAAGGGAAAAAAACCCACCCCATCGTCCTCCTCCCCACCCCCCACCATCTGCCCATTTCCCCCTTTACCTGATCTAGTAGATTAGCCATCTTTCACATTCACTTTTATTTCAATCCTTATATTTCATGTACTTCATCTCGATGCTGTTAACTTATATTTGGAGTGATAAACAGAAAATTTTCCAAAACCACTGATAACATGGAAAATGCAAGGATTGTTTAAAGGTCTGATGATCACATACAAAATGTAATTCTGGTTATTTAAGTCATATCTGTGATTCTATCATGTACAGTTTCCAGAATTGTCACTGTGCATTCAAAAGTAATGAATCTAACAGACATTAGATTTAATGTACACTCCCCTTTGCTTATAGTGTACATTTTTGAGAGGTCATTCAAATTTTCCCTCTTCTGTGATTGCTGTAGTTTCTTCATAGAAAGTAGCTAATCCAATGTAATCTTTTACCTTTTTAAAAACCAGGATAGAGTACCTATTAGTTTTACATTGTTGATGACAGATTAACAATAAAGTGATGTTCTGGTGGAGGTAGAGTGAAATGTTTTTTTTAATTTAGTTTTCTCATTTGATACTTTTAATTTACAAGTAAATTAAAAGTGCTTTAGTTTACCTGGCCTTTTAGGACATATACATGAAACATGAGCAAAAAGTAAGAACCACCAACATCTTTTATTAAGTTCCATTATTAGTGTGTGAAGTACTTTGATTTTTGCACAGTTTTAATAGTTCAGTAGTAAATTCATGATCAAGGTTTCCTTAAATTTAGCATTGCATTTCAGTACTGACTGTGTAAGCTCAATTGTTGATCCAAAATAAAAATCCAGACTAGAATAGGATTCCTAAAATCACGTATCGACACAGAGTAGAAGAGGATTAAAATCTTGATTGAGTACATTTTCCCTGCAATTTAGAGATTAGGGCTATGATCACTTTCTAGTTGCCAGTCTTCACAGACAAACTTGAAAGGAATTAAGGAAAAATTTCACATAGTTCTGGCCTTTCCTGTATTCCGATTGCCACATTAATCGGTAATCTTTAAATACTCATGGGAGAATGCATTTCAGTATCAGTGCTCTAATACTTTGACAGGTATTATAAGAAAGGTGATATTTTTGAATACCCATGTGTCTAATAAGTTAAGGAACCTAGTGCATCAAATTTTATTTTCTTCATTCATTTTGAACCTTATTTTCACAATCAAAACAACCTATCGGAATAATAATGCCATATTGTGTTTTGCACACTGCTTTATTTCCTAGAGGCTGTTGCACTCATCAGTTGATTACCTCTACTAAGATTAGTCTTTCAACAACATTCTTTGTCACAAGGAAGAACTTTTATTACAGTGATAAAACCAGTTCACACTAGTTTGTCCTTATAGACAGTAATCAGAAATTGCTGCTTCTTTGGCAAAGAAGAAAAATGAAATAGGTGAATTTTATTGCCTGTGAATTTCAGGCTTCAGAGGTACCTGGCACCTTATCCTAGCGAAAACAAAACAGCTTTACATGAAAAACATGTGCCTCTGCTGAATTATCCATCACTTTTATTTTAAAATGATCCCTCAGAGAATAGTGTGACATATACATGTTTGGTTGTAGGGCAGATATGCGTGATTGATGACTTCAAAGCTTGCTCTTTGCTGCATTCTGGACAACAAGACCTCAGTCTGTACTCTTTGGCTGCTTCTGGGGGAGTCATTTGACAAGTAGCCTTGTCATTTTGAACTGTTAAAAGAGAACTCAACAGTTAGGAGATTGAATCAGCAGTAAAAGGCTTTGGTCATACAGCAGATTCAGAAGACAGGTCTATATTTTGGTGATTATCTTGTAAAATGTGAAGTTCAGAGTGCTATGGTTATGAAGTCATACATCTTTGATAATACAGAAATAACCTGTGGAAAACCAGGGGTCTGCTTCCTCCCTCCCTTCTCCTGTCCCCCATCCCCTCTCCCACCTTCCTCCTTCCTCTTCCTCCCCACCCCGACTTCTGCACTCTCTCTTATGCTCTCCCCCCCCCCCCCTTTCTTAAGATTCAGGGGGTACAGAATAACTTAACAACCTCTACAATTTGATGTACCCTTGGAAATTGAAGTTTATCATAAGTGTTTTGCTGTCTTTAATTTTCTAGAATTGCCTGAATTTTAGTTGCTTTCTCTATAAAGCTGTGGAGGCTTAGTAGTCTATGGAGCTGTCAGTATTTCTCTTTTACTCTGTTTCTTTGCTGTGTCTTGCAGTATCTCATTATTTCTGGTCATGAGTTCTTCACATAGTTTGCTAGATGAGTATTCTTTTGTGTCTGGCACTTGTGAGTTGTTTGAGTTGTTTGAGATACGTGAGGTTTCTGTGTGAGAACTGATAATCAAGCTCTTGATCTGCTCCCCTAAATTGCTCTTTTAGGGCCCAAACCCCAGGTTCAGGGTTGAGGGTTTGTAATACAAAGAAAAACTTCCATCACTGCCCTTAACACTTGCCTCTGTTATCTAAGTGTCGTATGTGGTGTTCTTAATGTCCAGTGTTTGGTGTTACCTGCATTGTTTTTGTTTTTAATTGTTGTTCTGATGTGTGAAATTTAAGGAAAGAGCCATTAAAAAAATTCCAAGCAGGGCAATGCAAGTACAGCCAAATATTAGAGTTGATGTGCAATCTTAGGTCCTTTTAAATCTGTTGTGATATAGGCAGTACTTTGAGAAGTCTTCCTGGCCTATTTTCCTCTACATATTTGTAATTACTCTGGGGCTTACTTGTTTTGGCAGTACTAAAAGCAAAGGAGCTGGTTCTTCTTTTCTCCCAGTTCTTTTCATATTAAAGAAGGCGCCTACAATTAGCCTGTTAGCTTCTGTTCATATATATAAAAAAAAAAATCAGTGAATGTTTTTCTGTTAGCACATTGAAGTACCTTTGTTTTACATAAAACCAGATACATATGAAAACCAATGACCTTCCATTCTGTATCTTGAGCTTGTAAAATTCCAGTAATTTAGAGCTAGGACTTTTCCCCTCTTAACTCTAGGAGGTAGACTATGTTAATAAAAGGATCGCTTAAAGAAGGCAGATTTTTTTCACTATGTGGGTTATATTAGAAAGATTCCTCCTATGGGGAAAAACTAACATAAAATTTCCAAACACTGAGGAAGGAAATCCACTGTATTATGAACCCGGAAGGGTTTGTTGCACTTTTCCTGCTTTTTTTAAGGCCTGGGTAACAATATCACCATCTCTTTTTTACAAAAGGGCAAATGAACTGCAATTGAGAGAAGCTTTATCGGTTCAGTGGTTAGTTGTACAACATGAACCATGTAGCCTCTTGCTTTCCATGGGGATTTGGGCTTACTAGGGAAGAAGCTGTTTGTTGTGCTGTTGGAAAAGTGTCATAAAATTAGCTTGACTTTGGAAGATGATAAACTTAACTGAATGTTCTGAAATGCAGACTTGCAGAATGTATGTCTTTCAAAACAGGCTTTTTTTTTTTTTTTCCCTCCTCGACAGTCCAAGTTTCAGCTCCTGTTTAAAGTTCTTTTATTTTTCCGGTTTAAATTTTCCTTGTATTTCCACCTGTAATGTCAATGGCAACATCACACTTCACTTGTTAATTTACTTTACCCTTGTTATATAAGAGCAAATTGAGTTGAACTGAATCTTCCTTGTTCTAGTAACATTGTATAAATAAAGTGGCTTCTCTGTACAAAAGGTTGTAATGCCTCCTGATGGATATAATTTTGTGATTGTATTTAAGATTAAAAGTTGAATAAATCACACCAGCTTCCTGAAAATGCTCATAATGCATCTTTTGGAAAACAAAAGTACATGGCCTACTTTGTGCATATTTGTGTTAACATGGCAAAGATTGTATGAAATACCTGTTTTTCAGAAAATAAAGTCTTAAAAGACGTAGCATTTAAGCTCTGAATTTGTTGAAGTAGTTTCCAGAAAACTTAATTTTGGAGTATGGCTAGCTTTTTTAAAGCATTAATACCTCCAAAAGTTTAAAAAGTTGATTCTAAAAAAAATGTATTTTACATGTTCTAATATTTTTGAATAGAAGTGGAAATTTTACTTCAAAGTTCTTAGTATTAAGGCACAATTTATTAAGCTTCATTTTGTATATCTTTAAAAACTTCTGTAGATTATTATTGACATATATTCCCTGGTGTGTGGTGTGTAAAAGCTCTGAAGGAAAACAATATCCAGCTTGTTTGAATATCTGGAAATCAGATTGCATTTGTTGCTGCCAGATTCTGTAGGAGGATCTGTTCAGTCATCTGATACATTTCAAAAGCTCACATCCTGCCTTTGTAGTACCCCCCAAAAAAATAGCCAACCAACCCAAAACTCCAAAGGAAGCTACACCAAGTGCTGGCTGGGATTTTTAGTAATTAGGGCAATTGGAAATTTAGTTAAGGACCTTATTTCAGTGCCTTAGGCTGTTAAGTTGTAAATAAGTCTGGGAACGTGTTCCTTGAGTAACAAGGAGAACTGTGCTGTTTTAAATCAGTTTCTTTAGTTTTTTTCACCTACTTCAATTTCACAAGCTGATGTTGAAGTCTTTCTTCTGAAGTTGTACATAGAGAACTTGGGTTAAAACCAGGCACATTCTGTAACAAAAACTGATTTCCCAAAGTACAAAAGGCAGGTTTTAAAGTCTAATAACCCCACACCTCTCCCTTTGGAAGAGGATATTACTGTGCCTGTAGCAAGGTTTTGCACGCAGTGCTCTATATATTCACTATGTGGCTGCTGATTGGGACATTTTTTCTTTTGAATAGGTAGAGGAGGGCCTGCTCCTCACACTTTATATAAAGTCTCCCAAAATGGGGTATACCAATTGGCTGCATTTTCCCTACATAAACACTCCCCCCCACCCCCACCCCAACGTTTCCAAAAGCGGCATTTGATTGAAAAGTCTCCTTCCCTTACAAAGCGCCCCCACCCTGCCCTGCCCCGCAGGGTTTATACCTGATCAGATGCTTATTTTTTTTTTAAAGTTCAATGGCAAATTTCATACCTTTTTGTGATATTCACAATGCCTCTGTCCCCCTAGTTTTCTTAGGGGCAGCATGTGGTCTGTAGCTGTGTTGGCTCACATTTCTTTATGCCTTCCCTGAACTCTTTATGAACCTGGTAGTTATTTAAGGAACGTTTTTAAAATAAACTTGATGGCATAATATAGATGACTATAAAAGGATGAAAGACTGGAAGTTGAAAGCTGTGGCATGTTTTTCTGAAAGAGACATCTGACCAGGTCAACATTTGGCATTATTTTGTTTGTGTTGAGTAACGAAAACGTTAATGCATTTTGAAATCCTGGAGAGAAAATGTGTCTCACGTCCATCATCTGGTTCTTAAATTGCAATGAATTCCACTCATAAGATGGTTTACACTTATATGAAAGGATCTGTCAAAGCCAGCTCCTTTTTGGAGGGGGACCATGCAGTTTCAAGTGAAGTGTTCTACCAAGAACTTCCCCAAAGAACCCATGAAAATAAACCAGTTTTATAAAATGGTGCATTTTTCACAAGCTCTCAAACTATGCCCAGATGTCCACACCCTCTCTGCCGCCCACCCCCCGCCCCTCCATCTAAGGCCTTATTCCTAATGAGTAGGAAGGAAAAACTGCAGAAAATCCACAATTTATGCCCTTTTCCCTTGTCCTCAAAGCTCATGAGATGGGCACGAGTCTCCGAGTCACATATCCAGGCTAAACTGCTCAGAAGCCTGATGAGGGCTGCCAGAGCAGGGATTAGAAGAAATGCGGATCCAACTAGGTGCACGGCCAGGCCCAGGGCCACCCGCTGGATCTGGTAGAAGATCCCAGCCCGCCCCCTTAAGGAGGTTACTGTCACATGCCCATCTCTGCCCTCCGCCTGATACTGCGTGGCATATTTCCTTAGGGACTCAATACCAGAGAGGGTGCTTAGCCTGCTCTGAAGTCCCCTGTAAGACCGTCCGAGAGCCACCTGGCGGCCCGCCTTGGGAATACTGAAGCCAGGCCAGGCCCCAGGCAGCGGCCGTTGAACCGCTTCGGCGAGGCCTGGGCGGGGCGTCGCCCACCTACTGGGCGCTGATTGGCCATCACATGGCCCCGCCCCCGGGGCCCCGGCGTGGTCTCACTCTTTGACCTCGGTTTCAAGTCATGCGCTGGGCAGCGGTTGGTCCGGCTTGCTCAAGCTTGATCTCGATTTGCCCAATGAGGAACGAGCTTCGCAGGGTCTGTCGGGAAAGGCCACCAGCCTATATAAGCCGGCTACGGGGCGTATCCTCGCGTTAGGGGTGCGGCGAGGGAATCTGCGGAGGAGTAGACTTGGTGGCGTCCTGTGCTCGCTGAGACTGCACCTCGAGAACTATGGCGGAAGGAGATAATCGCAGCACCAATCTGCTGGTGAGTCCCAGCGCATAGTAGCCAGAGGACCGAGCGGAGCCTCCGGACTTTGGTGTGCTCCGTGGGACTGCGCTGCGGCCTTGTTCTTATCACCCGCCGCGGGCCCGGCCTTCCTGTTCCTTCCCAGGTGTAGGCGACGACGCTTGCCCTTTCGGCTTCTTGGTTAACCTCTGCTTGGCAGTGACGAGTCGTGGCGACTCCTAACACCCCTTTGGGGAAGGTGCGCGATGGAGCGAAGAGGGCGCGTGATCATTCGCTGCAATGGAGGTTGAGGAGGAAGCTGGAGAAGGGAGCTGTGACCAGTCTGGGTTGCAGTCAGTGACAGAGGGCTGAGAGGGTCCTGTCGAGCGCCTTTGAGGCCCAGACTCCAGCCGTATCTGTGTCTCCCCCTCCTTGATCTTAACCAGAATGTCCCTTCGCCCTTTACCCTAACGCTTGGGCAGGAGTGGAGGGTCAAAGGGCTCTTCCCGAGCGTTTCTGTTAGAGCCTGGCACGGCTTAAAGCGGCAGGGAGGCTTCGAGCTCACCACTGGAAACTGGAGGTGGGATCCAGCTGGAAGGACAGTGGGAGGTTCCTGGCGTTTGTCTGTAGGTTTGTCTGGAAGGCTGGGAGCGGGTGTCAGAACGATTTTAGAGTAAGCAGGGGTCGAAGGGAACTGCAGTGAGCTTGTATCAAAGGCAGACAATTCTAACCCTAGCCTGAATCTCACCGCAGGATCTAGGCAAAAGCGAGAGAAATCTGTCCATCTTCTCCTTGGCCTTTCCCCAGGAAAAGACAAGCCACACACCATCATCACAGTGAATAGAGAAACAGAATTTTGGCATTTGATTTTCCAAGAGCCCAGGTTCTAACGAATCAAGTGATTTTGTTGGGCAGTTTTGATTGTGGTGATTTTCATTTTGTGTTGACTTTTAAATATGCATGACCTCTGCCCCTTTTCTATGGTTAGCCTAGTTAGCCCCAGCACACACACACACACGCACACACCACACACACGCACGCACCACCCCCAAGATCGAATAGCTATTGAAACAACTGGTCTTGGCCTCGAGCTGGTCTGCTCTTTGCACAGAACAGTGTGACTTAATTTGAGGAGAACAAGACCTTTGGCCTTGGCTTTGCTGAATTCAGATCTGTAAACTTCTGTGTCTCTCAGTTTCCTCATCTGTAGAATGAGAATAGTAAGAACACCTTCCTTTCAGCTTGTTGGGAGGAACCATTAAAGTGTAAGTATATAAAATATTTAACAGAGTTTCTGTCACATGGTACTCTGTTTAAGGAAACGTGGATTTCTTCCAGTTTTTTTTCTTTCCCCACTCTACCAAAACTTCACTTACATGCAAGAAAAAAACCAAACAACAACAAAAGCAAAATCAACTTAAAGGTTTTTTGCCACATTAGGTCATCTGAGAAGACTGCTTGCAGCTGATTGTCAGATTTGCAGAGAAATTTGACGTCTAACCAAAGCATCCTAAGTGTAGGAGCATTTTATTGAGATATATTGGGCTTAATATTGATAAGTCTTTTATAGTTCATTGAAAGCACAGTAGTTTTCCTTAGTTGTGCAAGCGATGCCAATGTATAGATGATTCCAGTACACAAAGAGCTATTTTGGAAATAGAAAGCTGTTCAGGGAGAGGCTTTCCTCATGGATTCAGAAGTTGGGGGTTAAATCAATGAAATGACAAAACAACAGATCGATTGTAACAACCTGAAATGAGCAAACTTCAAGTGATCTTATTTTATACTCGGGGCAGTGCCACTTAGCAGTGCATGACTTTGGGAAAATAACCATTCGGAACTCACTTTAATTGTAAATGAGTCTGATTATCCCTATCTTAAGGGGTCTTATAAGGATAATGTTACATAACCCCAGTACTTGGGCTTGGAAAGTGACTGTTACATGATAATTTTACCCCCACTGATTTCTGACTTTGGTATCTCTAGGAGTCACAGAAATGTTGAGATTAGTAAAATGATTGTTTTAAACGTTGATCGTATGTAGGCTGCAGAGACTGCAAGTCTGGAAGAGCAGCTGCAAGGCTGGGGAGAAGTGATGCTGATGGCAGATAAAGTCCTCCGATGGGAAAGAGCCTGGTTTCCACCTGCCATCATGGGTGTGGTTTCTTTGGTGTTTCTGTAAGTGAGCTATTAAATTACAATAGATTTATGCTTGTTACTAATAATGGTTCAGGTTTCATTTATGAAAGTGCCTGAAGTCTTGTAATTTTAATATCTGTAAAAAATGCCTTTCCTTAGAGCCGTCTGCCTGGTTTTCAGAATCCATAGTACTATGTAAACTCAGTAACCGGTGCAGTGAAACAAATCTGTCGTTCAAACTTAGGACCATTTACACTCCTAGAAGGTGTTGAGGACCCCAAAGGGCTTTTGCCTCTTGATGTTTACATTAACCATTATGGCTGGGATGTCATCATGTCATCAAACTTCCGGAAAACCACTTGTGAGAAAATGAGAATAGGAAGGGCAGATAACATCTTTTGAGAACCAGAGGACGAAGTGAATAAATATCTTCAGCTGGCACTAATAAAGACCGTATTTTTCTAACCTTTGTTACTTTTTTTTTTTTAAACAGGACTATCTACTATCTAGATCCATCTGTTCTATCTGGTGTTTCCTGTTTTGTTATGTTTTTGTGCTTGGCTGACTACCTTGTTCCCATTCTAGCACCTAGAATTTTTGGCTCCAATAAATGGTAGGTGGCCTAATGATGTGGCATTCAAATTTCTGCGAAGTTACGAACCTGATAACTGTGACTAGGGTGCTGTAATTACACACAGAGAACTGCCTTAATTAACAGATAGCTAGGGATTAGACATTTTTTGATGTAAAGAATTTCTTAGCTGATTCACATATAAATCATGAATTTCCAGTACTTATATCTCCATAGTTCTTTTATACTCTAGCATTTATTTTGATTTTTTTCTTTCTAGACCTTTCTATTGAAGTGAGGCTTTTTTCGGTAATGATTTTTCAGTGATTGCTGAACTCATAATGAGCTTTCCGTAAAAGTAGTATGTCTACTTTACATTTTTACCATTGATATTTAAGATAATACTAATTTCATAACTTATGAATAACTGAAAACAGTAAACATAGCTTTTTTTTTTTTGCCTGTTCATTTAGCAACTGTTTATTGAATGTCTACTTTTATGTTAGTGCACTCTTCTGGGTGCTGTGAAGTATTTTGATTTTTAAAATTGATCTTGTGTTTCAGGCTAAGACATTGAGGCAGTGCAGTAGTGGTTAGCAAAAGTGCTTAAGAATAGATTCAAGCTTATACAGAAGTGGGTTGTTTATTTCATTTATACCATTCTTTGAACAAGTTACTTATGGGTTCCCAAGATAAGGTTAAGTGGCTTTGGATCCTATTAAAGTATTGCTTAACTTTTCTCTGGAATGTTGGATTTCTCACTTTTGATCCAAATAGTGAACAAAACTAGATAGAGGAATGGGATTTTTTTTTTCTCCTAGATGTTTTTCTCCCTTGGTTGTTTATTTTAATTTGATTAGTAGTCTACTTGTGCCTGTAGTTTTTTGTTCTGATAATAACAAATTATAAAAATAATTTTAAATGTAGGAATTGCTTAAATTATGGGATAAGTAAGCATGTTTGTTTGTATAAACGTGGTCTATCATATCAGAATGGTTAGTGTTAGGAAATGTCCTCTGAATTGTTTTTCATGTGCAGTAATGAATTATTCTGCAGTTTGGGAGCCAAGTATTTTTTTTTTTTAATTAATTTTTAAAGTTTATTTTTAATTTATTTGGCTGTGCCCCCTCTTCATTGTGGCATGTGGGATCCAGTTTGCTGATCAGGGATCAAATCTGGGCCCCCTGCATTTGGGAACTCAGAGTCTTAACCACTGGACCACCGAGGAGAAGTCCCTGGGGGCAAGTTTGTGACTATGCAGTGTAACAATTAACAGACTCAACCTCATACCCTGATTTTATTAGCCAGATAACATCCTAATCTGCTAATTCTTAAGTCCTGGAGAAAAAATTTCAGAAGTTAACACATGAGGTTTCTTGGTAGCTGGTATGTTACCACTGGCGCAGTTTTGTTTTTTGACCTTTCTGAGGAAGGAAGAACATTGTTGCATAGTCACAGCCCGGCCTTGACTATGGGCAGCATATGAATGTTTGATTAGAAGAAGTTCCAGGGCTCTGCAGAAGGCCTTCTACTGTATCACTGCAGATGGACAAGGACAAGGACAAGGAGAGCAAGCAACACACCTCAGCATAGGGCTTACTTTTTATATCAACCATTATTTCTGTGTAACAAAGATAGCACAAAGACAAAATTAAAAAATCAGAACCTAGAATACATTATAAATGAAAATGGACTTTTTGGGAGGATCTTTTTGTATTCTTATAGCTGTTTTGTTTGTGATTTGTGATTGGATTTGAACTGTTTGTGGCTGCCTTGGCATCAAATGTATGAAGCCCAGTTGAGGGTATTGTGCTTTGAATGCCAATTGTTACTAACTGTGGTAGAAATGTCACATCCTCCTCAAGATAGTGGGACTCTGGTGGCCACCGCTCAGGATTCACTGGGGTCTGCCAAATGATACAGGAAGCTTTGGGGGTTTTTTTTGGTTTGTTTCCGTCTTTTGTTTGCTTTTTGACCATGGTGCACAGCTGTGGGATTTCAGTTCCCTGACCAGGGATTGCACCTAGGCCCTCAGAAGTGAGAGCTTGAAGTCCCAACCACTGGACCAAAAGGAATTCCCCAAAGAGTCTTAATGGCTCAACAGCTCTCTTTTTAAAAAAAAATAAGATAATGGTGAATTGTTTTCTTATTTAGATTTTCTTTGGCAAGTAGCTTCTGAAATTTGAGAGGATGGTATACTTCTGTTTAATATTTAGATTTGTCTATAGTAAAGAGGAAAATTCTTTTTCTAGGACCACTGAGCAACAGCAAAGATTCCATGAAATTTGCAGCAATCTAGTAAAAACGCGACGCAGAGCTGTGGGCTGGTGGAAACGCCTCTTTACACTAAAGGAAGAAAAGCCTAAAATGGTACTTTTTTGGTTTTGACTTATTTAAGTAGAGCAACACTTTAAGATTGTGTCAGATTTTACATCATAGTCCAAAGCCTTTCTCTTTTACTCTAGTTGTATGTTTATCATTATGTGTTGGTTTAACTCCTCTGAGCACATTCATAAATATTTATTTATCAATTATACTGAGAGTTAAAATTACATTTTGCATTTTTCATTGTAGAGTGAGTTTTTTCTGGTTCTTTTTACTTACTGAAATAAATATAAAAGATACATACTTCTCTTTTAGCTTCACTTGAGGTTACTATGTGACGTTATCAATTGTGAAAGTAGTGTAATTTATATTATAAACTACTTAATTTACATATAGAATCACAGTTATTGTAGGAGAGAATGTATCTAGATTCTGTAAAATAAACCTAGGGAGTTTTCTGTAGGTTTTATATAATATATAGATGCTAAATCTTTTTAAAGAAAAGTGCGAATAAAAACTGAGTTATCTTCCAACCTTAGAAACAACCTCCTAAAGTTTCAGTTCTTACTCTGTTCCGAGGAGCTGATAAATTCTTGTTATTTTCATTATTAGTACTTCATGACCATGATCGTTTCTCTGGCTGCGGTTGCTTGGGTCGGACAGCAGGTCCATAACCTCCTCCTCACCTACCTGATAGGTAAGTCTCTGGGGAAGTACTCTGCACAATCCTGGCCGGTTTAACTGGAATTCAGTAAACAGTATGTTCCTTGCTCACTGAGTTCCAGGCAGTGATTAAGGAACTGTGTGAGCATAAAAAGATGACTAAAAGCTGGGTCCTTGTTTTCAGTGAGTTTGTGGTCTTAGCAGAAGACAGACACAGAACTGATAACCAAGGTAGACAGTATTGTGCGTGAGGTAAAAATAGGCAGTGTGTGTTACTTGAGATTGGGAGGTATGAGACCAGAAGCTTCTGGGGATAAATACCAACGAGAATAATGGATATCATGTTGCTTCTTCCCATTAGAGTGTCTTAGTCTGAGGAATTCGCTTCTTGTAAAATGTAGTCGTCTTTAGAAAGTTAATTGCTGCCTCTGTAACTTTTTTTTTTTTTTAAAGTGACTTTCTTACTTTTGCTTCCTGGACTGAACCAACATGGAATCATTTCGAAATACATTGGAATGGCCAAAAGAGAGATAAACAAGCTTCTGAAACAAAAAGAAAAGAAAAATGAATAAAGCATTTGCTTTATTCAATGTGATTAATGGAGTATACATTGTCCTTGGGAACAGTGTCTGTTATGCTGTTTGGATACTAAAATGTTGCAGAAGTAGCTCTCTGCTGCCCCTTGCTCTGCCCTTAGTAGAAATTCTGACTTGTCAAGTAAGGCTTTATGCCCAGTGTCTTCATGGGTGTGTTCTTATCAGCTGGCCTTATATGGACAACTCTTCAGTTCCTCATCTTGGTTTTTTGTCACCCAGGGTTAACTGAACTCTTAGTTTTAAAATAACATAGTGGTGAACTTACTTCACCTTTTAGTACAGTTAACAGTGACTTGGGATAACTGTTCAAGTTGATCTTTTTTTTAAGCTGGATACGGGAGAGTGGTCTGTGGTTTCAGGAAGCTCGTTCTATCATCTGCTTCCATGGTCTGCTTAAAAAACTGGCTTCATGAATATAGAGACCAAGTTTACCACTTCTGATGAAGAGACCAATGAAGAGTCATTCCTCATTCTGTTTCGATAGTGTGGGAGAAGCCTCATGGAATAAGATGAAACTCATTCCATGTCTTAGCATGTGTTTTCTCCCTTGTGCAGAAGTTAGCAGTTTGAGGGAAACATTGATCTTTCCTCCCAAATGGGGAATCTGACAGGAACTTTCAGAACTCTTGCTCCTGCACACTTAAACTTGAAGTTAGTACATCCTCAAAGGCTTTTTAGTAGCAGGCTTACACAAGTTGGTGTTTAGGACTTCTAAATTTCAGATTTTCAGTTAATTGGAGCTAAAGTCTATAATAGGTTAAGAGTCATGTCTATGATCTTCACTCCAAGACCAGCCAATAAAGGACAAAAGTCTTCCTGTGTTGAGTCAAGATTCACTTCAGTAGAAAATAGCCTTATCCTACTAATTTTTCAAGACCAGAATAAGCCTTTAAAGATAAGTCTCAAGAGTCTCCTTTTATGGTAACACTGGCTGCTTTTGGTCCCCATAGATGGAGTAGTTGAAATCTGTAGGAATGGACCTCTGAGGAATGGAAATGTGACATATTTGGGAACAATTCTTAAAACTGATTAACTAGTTGTAATATAGTTTTGTGAATATTGCACTGATGCTGTGAAACCTGGACCTTGTGGTATATCAGTCCCTAAATTAGTGTTATTTTCTCCCCTTCAATATTGCTGTAAACAGTGGCACTGTGTAGCATGTTTGACTTTTTTTAAAAAAAAATGTTTCGTCTACAAACTACCATAATTTACACGTGTTTCCTCATTGTATATAAGTTTGTCTTCCTATCCAGATTTTTTGTGTGTGTGTTCTACCAATTAACTACTTTCGCAGTTTTAATCCTGTATTATTTCTTCTACTTTGTTAAAAGGGGAATAAATGAAAAAGCTGGAATCCTTCCTTGTGTCCTTTCTTTATAGCTTAACCAATACAGTGTTTCCATGATTGGATTTACATACCCAGTTAATGAACTATGCTCGGTGATCATTCCACTGCTGTAAGGGGCTCTTTAGATTTCCCAGGAGGCACAGTGGTAAAGAATCTGCCTGCAAATGCAGAAGATGCTGGAGAAGCGATCCCTGGGTTGGGAAGATCCCTTGGGAGGAGGAAATGGTGACCCATTCTTGCCTGGGAAGCCCCATGGACAGAGGAGCCTGGTGGGCTACAGTCCATGGGGTGCCAAAGAGTTGGAGATGATTTAGCAACTAAGCATATAGCACAGGGTGCTCTTTAAGAGCAGAATGAACTAAAAGGTTTACGTTCATTCAGTAAACATCCAGGCACCACCCTAGATGGAAAAGGAGATAAAATGAGTAAGTGATGGCCAAAGGTGGTATGTGAGGGTGTGGCTAGGAGGTCTTGCAGCAGAAGGATGCAGGAGAGAGGGCCTCCCACGCACATCTACCCTAGGACCTAGCTCAGAATTTCGTACCTGACGTGCTCAGTAATCAGTGGGTGACTTTTGTTTGCACTTAGAATTTTTTTAAAATAGAGCCCAAATTGGGTATTTTATCATTGGGTCTCACTATCTATTCTTTGTGGGTCCTGGGAACAGATTCAATGTCAAACCTCTTGCTTTCCCTACCTACCAAATGTATGGATCCTTCCTTGAAGCCTCCTGGAGGCTTGATGTCCAGAAAAGGGAAGTTTCTACCCTGTCACCATAGGCCTCTTGGTCACCCAGTGCTCTGGAATGCAGCCACGTGCAGCTGTGATGACTCTGCAGGCCAGCTTGGATACTACGCCAGTTCTGGCCACAGCACAAGTCCCCTTTCAAGTTTCTTTGCACCACCTCTAGCAGAGTTATTCCAGAATTCACAGGACGTCAAGAGGGGATTTATACAGTCTTCTGCTCCATTCCACTCCTCTCCCTTCCCCCAGTCCCAACCATTCCAAGATTTCTGTTTATATGCCTTATATGCCCTCCTAGCTCTTCAAAGTGAAAGTCACTCAGTTGTGTCTGACTCTCTGTGATCCCATGGACTGTAGTCCATGGAATTCTCCAGAATACTGGAGTGGGTAGCTGTTCCCTTCTCCAGGGGATCTTCCCGGCCCAGGAATTGAACCGGGGTCTCCTGCATCACAGGAGGATTCTTTACCAACTGAGCTGAGGGAAGCCCCTAGCTCTTAGAGCCATTCAAAAATCCCATAGGCCACATAGTTTGGGAAATAAAACCCCACAAGTAATTTATACATGACCACTTTCTTTGACTTTTTAACCAACAAAATTTTAAGACTGAGTTAATTTAAGACTGAATTTAGTTTGCTTTCTCATTTGTGAGGTGGAGATAATACAGATCTCAAAGGGGCATTATGTAACTCCTTGTGTTTTGAGGATTCAGAGTTAATCTACAGGAAGCGCTTAGTGGCAGTTAGGAATCAGTAGCTGTTAGAGGCCTTCAGACAGATCAAATGGCACTTCCTCCTGGCAAAGCTTTAGCAACTTTCCAGGCCACCTCTCCATTCCCACATTCATATTGGCATGGAAACAGCACACTGCCCGGTATTGTTATTTAGAGATTTCTCTCTGCTAGGATCTGCACCTCTTAAGGCCTGGAACTGATGTCTGTCCTGTCACCTGCTACAACTAGCACATGATAGGCGCTCATAAGATGTTTGCTGAATGAAGGGAGGAAAGAATGAAGTGTACAAAAAGAGGGTGAGTGGCACTAGTTTTCTATTAATGGAGGCTCTTGAAGGAAAGTGGGTTTATTAACTCCCCAGTGTTGCTAAGTCCCTCAAGTTAAGTACCGGTTTTAGTCAACATGTTGCATTCAGGCAACCAGTTCTTACAGGAAATGTTTCTTAGAAAAGCCAATGCCTATGTTGGGAGCTTGGCACTCAAGGTTCACTTAGGATTTGAGAAGTGGTGACGATGGGTGAGGTGGGCTGTGATGCTAATAACAAATGCTGGTCTTTTATCTGGATTATTTCATTTATCTTCACAGCAACTTCGAGTAATTAGTATATCATTCCCTTTTACAGACGGGGAAACTGATTTGCCCATTCATTTATTCATCACATATGAATCAGGGACCTACTATGTGGAGTTAACTTACCTAGAAGCTGTGGGTACGGTGGTGAACAAAGCCAACCACATCCCTGCTTGCTTAACGGAGACAGACACTTCCAATATCTCAGGCGGTAAAACATATGGAGAAAAGTTAAACAGGGCAATGAGATTGGGGGGCGGGGAGGATGAGCAGGAGGATGTGTGACTGAACAGAGACCTGACAAACTGGGGGAGGAAAAGTCAATTTAAAGGGAAAAGCAAATGCAAAGGCCCTGAGGCAGAGTGTGCTTGGAATATGTGAAGAAAAGCCAGCCAGGGAGAACGCTGGAGGATGGTGTTCCTTTGCAAGGAGGCAGATGTTACAAGGAGGACCTTGTAAGTTTTTGTAAGGAATCTGGATTTTACTGAGGCTGACAGAAATCCTTGGAGAGTCCAAGGTCGGACAAGTTTTAAAATGATCATTCTGGCAGCCACGTGGGAAACAGGGAAGGGGGTGGAAAATAAGGGAAGGGTAAGAAGGGAGGGTCCTTTGGACTGCCAGGAGATCCAACCAGTCCCTCCTTAAGGAGGTAAGTTCTGGGTGTTCATTGGAAGGACTGATGCTGAAGCTGAAACTCCAATACTTTGGCCACCTGATGCGAAGAGCTGACTCATTGGAAAAGACCCTGATGCTGGGAGGGATTGGGGGCAGGAGGAGAAGGGGACGACAGAGGATGAGATGGCTGGATGGCATCACCTACTCGATGGGCATGAGTTTGAGTAAACTCCGGGAGTTGGTGATGGACAGGGAGGCCCGGCGTGCTGCGATTCCTGGGGTCGCAAAGAGTCGGACACGACTGAGCGACTGAACTGACTGACTGAAGAAGGGAAGGTAAGGGTGAAAGCAGTGAGAAAGCTTAAGTCCTGAGCAGAAGCTTAGCCTGAGGTCACTCAGCTCCAGAGAGGGCGGCGCCAGAATTCACTGACTCCCAGGCAGCCGGACCTCGAGCCCGAAGCAGTAACTGCTGAGCATTTATTTAATGCGTGCCAGGCATTTTGCGAGCCCTTTGTCACCATTATCTCATCTAACCCTTGCAACAACCTTTAAGAGGCCGAGCTTTTATTTCGAAACATTTGTGGCTTTCTTTGCAACTGTGTCTTTCAAAACTTGAAAGAAAAGTCTGGAACTCCAGTAAATAATTTCTAATATTTAGGGAGCGTCAAAAAGGAAGCATCGATTAAGAAAAATATTTTTTACTCTTTTGAAAAAGTATAAAATTTCAAAAGACAAAAAGAAATTGTATAAGGAGAAAGCTCTACCCTGGTCGCTCAGTGGTAAAGAATTCACCAACGCAGGAAACCCGTGTTCGATTCCTGGATGGGGACGATCCCCTGGAGAAGGAAATGGCAACTTACCCATCTTTGCCTGGGAAATCCCTTGAACACAGGAGCCTTACCGGCTACAGTCCATAGGGTCACAAACAGTCGGATACGACTTAGCGACGAAACAACAAAAATGGAGAGAAAAGCATGACTCCCATCCCAGTTTCTAACGCCCTTCCCAAAGGCAATTGCCGCCGATTATCCCTTGCAGAGATAGTGTAAATACGCACGTATCAAAATTCATTCTAAATAGTCAACAGTTACTGCAATAAAAAGTAGTAAATATCTAGGCTCTCGTCAGTTTTTCGTTTTTACCAATTAGCTGCTAGAAAGGAGTTGAAAACTACGCAAACGCCGCACCTCTTGCAGGTGACTGCCCCCATGCCGCGCCGGGCATGTTCGATTCCATCGATTCTCTACTACCTACCCAGGAGGAGGCTCCGCCCCTTCACCCGCCTCCTTCCAGTAGGCAATCCTTTTTTATTTGTTTTTGGCGGGGCTTTAAAAGTCTCGCGATAGCCCGACCCGTAACCCATAATTCCGTGCGCTCGCCCCTCCCGTCCTCTTTCCGCCATCTTTCCGTGCCGGTGAGTATCTCTCTCTGAGCTACCCAACATCATCCCTCGGTTATCGGTGCCATCCTGTGGTGTGGGAGTCGCGCTCCGTGTCCTGCGAGGATGTCGGAGGCCTCCTGGGCCGGAGATGCTAGCCTTGCTTGGGTCTGGGCAGGCATAGGGGAGAGTCATGCCCGGCTATCCCATGCTTTGCCTCCGGGAGAGCCCGGCCTCTGGGGCGCAGGCCGCAGCCCTTGGGAACAGGGAGCTTTGGGCCGTTCCGGAGGAGTGGCAGCTCCGAATCTTTCGGCGGCGCCAATACCTCCCGTTAGTGGTTGAGGCAGCTTGTTGGCTCCGAGAAGCACTGGAGGGCCACGGAGTTGGTGGGCCGTGCAGCTTCCCATTACTTTGGTTGCGCCGGGAGCTTGGGAGATGAGAACCCTCAGGAGGGGAAACTGCATCCTGCCTGTGGTGGCGGTTTGCTGGGAACGAATCTGGTTTCCTCAGAAGACACTGGAGCTGGAGGAAGTAGGTTGGAGTCCTACTGTTGTGGTTTGAGACATGCCTCTGTTCCTAACTTTCAAAACTTTATTAGATGAAGTTTGTGCCCATGAATAAGAGGCCAGTCTAGTGCATGTGAAATGTTTCAGTTTATTACTTCGGTACCCTTACTGTTGGGCATAGCTTTAGATGGCACAGGGCCGGACGTTTTATGTTAATACAGTAGTTCTGGGTGTTAGGTGAAAGTTGAGTAGTATCTTTCGATTATTGGGAAAAGGCTGATTCTGAGTAGGTTTAAGGGACCGTGTTAATAGTAGAGATGCTGCTGAATGCCGCAAGTTTGATTATTAACTCTCATTTTGAATAACCTACCGCGACTGGTGTTTTTATTTTAGTAGTTGACATCCTTCTGGGGTTACTGGGGAAGCAGCCTGCTGAGAAATGGGGAAGCTTCCACATGATTGAGGCAGAAAGGAAAGGATGTCTTCGCAGGGAAATGATAGGGTGCCTGTTAATGGTAAAACGGTGCCGGTAAACCGCCTGTTTTGTCTTCCGAGAACAGCCAGAATGGTGCGCATGAATGTCCTGGCTGATGCTCTCAAGAGTATCAACAACGCCGAAAAGAGAGGCAAACGCCAGGTGCTTATTCGGCCGTGCTCCAAGGTCATCGTCAGGTTTCTAACAGTGATGATGAAGCATGGTAAGTTGCTGTTTTATGTTTTGAGATAAACATGCTGTGGAATGGGTCTTGGAGAAATTAACTGAGGAGAGAGGCCTGGAGAGGGAAAATGGGGAGCAAGGTGGTAGTCAGATGTGGTAACTAATGCAGTTGACTTGGGCTGTGGACAGGGTAGTCCTGGAGAAGTGATGCTGTTTAAGAAATGCTGAGGAGGAGGACTGTTGAAAGAAGGAGGTTTGTGACTGTTGCTCTGCTAGGTGTTTGGCAGCTAAAATGGCCTTTCTTGATAATAACATCACCCCCAAAATATGTCATTGAAAGGACCCTGAGCTCTTCTCAGAGCTTCATGGGATGTAAAGGATTGTTGAACGTCCTGGACACTAGGTAGCCTTTGGGAGTGGGAAGGTATGAAGAGGCAAGGAGGAAATTATCCCTCTTTTAAAATTGCAGGGTGGTTTGTTTTGAGTATTGCTGTCTTAATTTTAAAGTTATTTTTTAATACAGTCAGTTGTGTTCTACAGGTTACATTGGCGAATTTGAAATCATTGATGATCACAGGGCTGGGAAAATTGTTGTGAACCTCACAGGCAGGCTAAATAAGGTAAGAATTGACTATCTTCCACATTTTCGAATCTTCAGAATGGTCTAAGGTGGCATGATTGCCTTTGTAAAATCAGATAGTGTCGTGTTTGCTTTACCTAGTTAGGTTAAGAAGAATGAGAATTGATTAAAGTCATTAAATTTTATGTAACTTCCAGGTAGAATTGTCAATTGACCTAGTGTTTGGAGTATAAGGTATCTTAAGGGAGATGTGGGGGCTTGAGACTGGTGGTACTGGTTTTGAATCCTGGATGGCTCAAGGCCAGTAGTCCTGTTAGTGTAAATAACTTGTGGGGTCTGTTTTTCCTGTCAGTTTGACCTGTAGGCATAATCTACTGAATCTGTTTGATTTTTTTGACTTTGTGGATTGCATGAATTTGGGGGCTAGGTATTATTCTATAAGCCAATTGGGGGTCTCAGGGCTGCTTCTTCGCTTTCTGTGTTCAGATTTGTAGCTTTCAGGTTTGCAAGGGATCTGAGATCCTATAATCCAAAGTGTTAGTTGCTCAGTCGTCTCCAACTCTTTGCAGCCCCGTAGATGACAGCCTGCCAGGCTCCTCTGTCGATGGGATTCTCCAGGGTATCTTCCCAACCCAGGGATCCAGCCTGGGTCTCCTACATTGCAGCCAGGTTCCTGTAATCCAACACTAGGGCAAATGGGCCAAGAAAGTGGTTAGTGGCAGGGGCCAGACTGATTAATAAGGTCATTCCCTAGTCCAACAGTTTTCTGTTTTACAAAGTTGCTTTCTTACATAGTGAATTTGCTTCTTGTGTGGATAAATACTTAATGTCAGATGAAAATTACTGGATATGAAGCCTTTGAAGAGTTTTTGAAGGAAATTTTGGGTCTGTCTGTTATTTTATTGTAACCGTTAGATTCCAATCCCAAGGAAGGATTTGAATTCACTTTTCTCACTCTGATTCTCACAGTGTGTTGAAGTAGAAGAGGGTGTGTTTATTTTCCTATTTTTAAGAATTAGGAAACTAAGATATATCTGAGTCCTGCTCAAGGACAGTGGAAGACTAATTCTGGTGTATAGCTTATAGCACATTTTAAAGCTGTCCCGCAGAAGATTGGGTTGATATTTAAAAAAAAAAAACAGTTTGTGAAGGACCAGATTTCTCATGAACATCCACTGTACATAATAGCTTGAGAAATAAGTTTGAACAGAGTATTTACCAAATGGAACTCAACTTGCGGCATCGTTACTCTGTGCTACACTCAGTCATTTGGGAAATCCTGGCTAATAGATAGTTGAAATCCAGGCCTTGCCAAATGCCTGAATTATTTTTTGGTTTCTCTTAATTTCCGTTTTCTTCCTTTGTAAGACATTCTTGCCTCAGTTTCCTTCATGCAAGAGATGGATATACCTTATTGTGTAAATGTAATGGGGCTGGGAAATAAGGTAGTGTTTAAAGACTAGATTAAGAAAATTCTTCCCTTAATCATATCTTAGATGTGGTTTGAGAGCAGATATGATGGAATTACACTAGCTGAATGGAAGGGAGTTTTTGCTACTGGAATACATAAAGCTTGGATGTGGCAGCATAGAGGCCTCAGAAAGCTTTGTCTTTCACTGTATCTTGCTTGGCTTTTCCGTTCTCCTATCCCTGTGTTGCTTCTATCCAGTGCGGGATTCCCCTTGATAGTCAAGTGACAGGTAGCTCCCAGGATGATGTGATCAAAACAACTTGAGTGGGCTTCCTGCCAGGGGGCACTTGGACCTGATGGGTCCATTTCCAGTTTCGATCTGCCTAGGGAAGTGGGAAGTGGAACTGCTCCAGAGACTTCACCAAGTCCTAATCTTGTAGTTTCATTTTACTGTTAAGCATTACTGTAGTCTCAGTTTACTGTTAAGCATTTTGGAGTCTTCCCAGGCTACACTATTGGTAAAGAACCTGCCTGCCAATGCAGGAGAGGTAAGAGAAAGACGCATGTTCAATCCCTGGGTGGGGAAGATCCCCTGGAGGAGGGCATGACAACCCACTTCAATATTCTTGCCTGGAGAATATGGTCTATTAGGGTCACAAAGAGTGGAATACGACTGAAGTGACTGAGCATGCTGTTTTTCAAATTGAACTTACATAGAATACTGTACAGAATAGTTACCCATTTAATGTTGAGTTGGTTGGTTTCTATGCTCACTTATAAATGCTTTTTAGTGTTACTGTTTTGTTATTAGTGAAGTGTGAACACTGTTTTCTGTTACTTTTTACAGTGTGGAGTGATCAGTCCCAGATTTGATGTGCAACTCAAAGATCTAGAAAAATGGCAGAATAACCTGCTCCCATCCCGTCAGTTTGGGTAAGTTGATTTTCTTCATTTAAAAGTTGATGCTGTGGATGCCTGTGATGCAGTTTGATGAGCTTTTTGTTTATTTTTTACGTCAATAGTAGTAATAGTCTCCATTCCCAACCAGCTTGACTCATGGGTTAGCTCCTATGTTGCCACACCTCATGTGTTAGGTTTTAGTTTCTGAGAGGTGTGTGAGAACTGAAGCTGGCTGAGAGAGAGAATTGTGTTCCCTTTAATGTCTGCTCTTTTGGCTCAGTGCAGATAGTTCATACATGTTCTCTGTGAATACCCTCCTGTGGCCAGAATGACTTCTGAACCATTACCCTCTGGGCAAACTCAGTTTGAAAATCTTAATCTGTGGTTAAGAGACTGAGTTCAAATTCTGGATTTTCTACTTTAAAGCTGTGAGGCTTTGGGCAATTCATGGCCTTGATTTCTTAAAGATGGTAGTTCTTTTATTGTAAGTTATATTATCAACTGATTTGCTTCTGGTAAAGCAGTTTAAAACCTGATCTGACACACCAAGCATTTGGTCTGTTTGTGGTTAAGAGCTTAAACACCCAGTCACGTTTGGTGATGTTGACTTTACTCCCACTTCATGGTTGCTGTATAACAGGTAGAGTGTTCAGGGCAGATCCTTTGTGATTGTAATTAGGATGCTAATTTTAATGCCTCCCAGTTTATATACTTTCTGTGTCTTACCTTGACCCCCATAGTAACCCATGAGATAGGCCAGGTGGGATGCCCATTGTCCAGGTAACTGTACAATAGTTTGCCTGTGATCATACACACAGTAAGTGGCAGAAACATTTCCGTCAAGTTATATCAGTGCTTTAATGCTTTAAACTGCATGTCTGCTTGAGAGCAGAAAGTGACATTCTGCAGTTAGAGGAGCTGCAGTTTTTGTTTTTAGGTAGCGCTGCCTCATGTTAGCTGAGACCAGGACTGCGTGTGTAGCTGGAGTCTCTGGTTCTAGGAGTCATGCCTGTGCACTGCCAGCCTGTGGAGGCTGCGTTAAGTGTGGGACCGCGTGGTAAACGCTGACGAATGCTGGAGTTTTTCTGTACCAGAAGTAGCTCGATGTTGAACAGTTCATAGGGAAAACTTACCAACTTTTTTTTTTTTTAACTTTCCATAGTTTCATTGTACTGACAACCTCAGCTGGCATCATGGACCATGAAGAAGCAAGACGAAAACATACAGGAGGGAAAATCCTTGGATTCTTTTTCTAGGGATGTAATACGTACAAATAAAATGCCTTAGAGGACTCTGGTGCTTCCTTAAGTCATTTGAACTTTGTACAGCAGAGTAGCAAGAGTGTCTCCGGGAGTACACAGCCTTTGTGTTAATTGGTGAATGCTGTTTCCTTGAAGTACAAGAAAGTTTTAACTTGGTGTAACTTTCACCATCACCCTTGTGGCTCACCAGAGGAAAGTGTGTCTGGCCCTGGATGATTGACTCTGGTTTGGGGTCCAGATGGTAAAGCTGCCTCTTCTGGGATCTAAATTAACCCTTGAATGAGTGGTGCCTTTCTATTTTTAGCTTGATAGGATACACGTTTCATACCCTAAAAATATGATAGCAGTTACAGTTGATTCTGTAAGTACTCATAAAGAAGCAGGTAATTAGAGCCCTGCAGCTCACTAAGACTCAAATTTGGATGGCATATCAGGGGCGTGCCAGCAGTACGTGCCTATAAGATGTCATTCTTTTTAAACCCAGTACTGTGAGCCTGTCACCAAATGCATTCAGGAGTTGGGCAGAATTAGTAAGAGCTCGTTGTCCAGTATACATCTAACAAGAGCCACATGTGTATTCAAAACTTCAGGAAGCCACATTAAAACAAGAGGAACTTTTTTTTTCTTAAAATAACATTTTTGTGTTCAAAAGTTAAAATTTCACCATATAGATAATGTGAAAAATGAGTGGGGTTTGTTCTTTACAATGTCTTTGACATGATGTGTATTCATGCTAGTGGCTTCAGCCTTGTCTGACTTTTTGCGACCCTATGGACCCTATGTAGCTTGCCACAGGTGCCTCTGTCTTTACGGATTTTCCAGGCAAGTGTACTGAAGTGCCATGCCCTCTAGTGCTTCCCGACCCAAAGATAGAACTCACTGTCTCTTAACAGCGTCCTGCGTTGGCTGGCAAGTTCTTTACCACTAGCGCCATCTTGTTCAGTAGCTCAGTTGTGTCTGACTCTGCGACTGCATGGACTGCAGGATGCCAGGCTTCCCTGTCCTTCACCATCTCCTGAACCTTGTTGAAACGTTCATTAGGTCGAGATGCCTTCCATCCAACCATATCCTCTCTCACTCCCTTCTGTCCTCGATCTTTCTCAGCATCAGGGTCTTTTCCAGTGAGTCAACATCAGGTGGCCAGTATTGGAGCTTCAGCATCAGTCCTGATGAATATTCAGGATTGATTTCCTTTAGTATTGACTGGTTTGAGCTTGCTATCCAAGGTACTCTCAAGGGTCTTCTCCAACACCACAGTTGAAAAGCATCAACTCTTCGGTGCTCAGCTTTCTTTATGGTCCAACTCACATCTGTACATTACTGGAAAAACCACAGCTTTGACTACATGGACCTTTGTTGGTAAAGTAATGTCTGCTTTTTAATATGCTGTCTAGGTTTTTCATTGCTTTTCTTCCTTCCAAGGAGCAAGTGTCTTAATTTTATGGCTGCAGTCACCATCTGCAATGAGTTTGGAGCCCAACGAAATAGTCTGTTTACATTGTTTCCCCATTTATTTGCCACGAAGTGATGGGACTGGATGCCATTATCTTTGTATTTTGAATGTCGAATGTTCTCTTTTCACTTTGATCAAGAGGCTCTTTAGTTCTCTTCTGCCATAAGGGTGATAGCATATGCATATCTGAGGTTGATACTTGTTCCAGCGCCATCTTGGAAGCCTGAAATGATCAACATGGTACATTTATTCACATTTAAAGCATATCTTAATTAAGACTGGTATTCCTGGGTAGGAATGCAGAATCATTGCTGACTTGGGGTAAAGTGAACTCTGACAAGTGACAACTCTGAGCGTCCTTCTTGGGTAAAGAGAGGACTTAATCTCATGTGGTTACTCACTCAGTAACTTCCTGAAAGGAAGGCTGGTGTAAGATGTGGGAAACAGCCCTTGGGTGGGCTGTAGAGAGGGGCCTGGTAACCACATACGGTGTGCATGCTGACTTGCTTCAGTCGTCTGACTGACTCTGGACTATAGCCTGCCGGGCTCCTCTGTCCATGGGATCCTCAAGGCAGGAATACTGGAGTGGGTTGCAATGCTGTCCTCAAGAGGATCCTCCCGACCCACTGATTGAACCCGGGTCTCGGTGTCTCTTGCATTAGCAGGCATGTTCTTTACCACTAGCATCACTTGGGAAGCCCAACCACACGTGGGCTCACTCACTAAAAAGCAAGTTGAGAGGCATGTCTAGGTTTGGGGCCTCTGCTATTTGGAAGGTTGTGAGTAATTAGCATGAGTTTGGGGGGCTCAACAGATCAGGATTGAGGTCTGATTTACTACCTAATAATATTGATTGAGGATAATGAAAAAAAATTTACCTTAATTGAAGGAAAAGGTGAGGTTACATAAAATAGTACCAAGCATTTGATGTTTTACACTTGGTTATTTCTCTTAAACGCTAAGGTAAGCTCTTAAGTAGATGGAGGCCATGTTTTGTTTGCTGTTGTCTCTGGTCTGCCTGATAAATGGCACACGGGATACCTTAGTACATGTGTGCTAGGTTGCTTCAGTTGTGTCTCGTGACCCTGTGGACTGTAACCCGCCAGGCACCTCTGTCCCTGGGATACTCTGTCCCAGGCAAGAATACTGGAGTGGTTGCTATTTCCTTCTCCAGGGGATCTTCCTGACCAAGAGATCAAACCTAAGTCTCTTAATGTCTCCTGCATTGGCAGGAGGATTCTGTATCACTAGCGCCACCGGAGAAGCCCCTCAGGAAGTACGTGTTGATTTGCGTACATTTGCCATTAATAAGGATCCTGTGTCGTTTAAAATGAACAAGGGTGGGTGGAAAAATTTGGGAGACCTGTTAATGAATTTAACAGCACATGTTCTGTATGCTGGTGAGGAAGCAGATGGCCTTAGTCTGTTTCTGAGACCCAGTAAGAGTTGTATCATGACCTGGGGCTATGTACTGGAGTTGTTCTGGAGACTTTAGGTTCCTGCTGGCAGGATGACTTTCCTGTGATGTGAACCCAGCCTTCTAATGTGCTGCTGCTGCCGGGAGGCAGAGACTGGAGACTTGGAGTGGGACAGCGCCTGGATTATTTGAACCCACCAGATGCACTTTGAGTCAGTGTTATAAGGGGGCCCAGCACCTTTGCAGGCCCTGGGTTAACCTGGAATCTGTAGATGTCAGGCAGACAAACTTTGATACATATTATTATTATATTTTTTTAAAGACATTGCATACAGCACAGAGCCTTTGATCATAGTCTGAAAGAAATTTGTAATTCAAAAAGTCAGAACTATAGCCAAGGAGACCCTCCACAATTGAGCAGCACCATCTGTGTCCACGCTAGTGCATGCTGAATCCTCATTTAGAGGCTGTTTTGCCTTGCTTTGGGGTAACGGGTAGATAGAAGAGTACTCAGTTCTCTGGGCAAGTCAGAATTATTAACAGTTTAACTTGCTCAGGTCAACATCTGAGATGACTTTTCCCCCCAGACTACAAAGTTTGCTTTCCCCTTCTGACCCAGAAGGAAGCAAGCTCTGGGAAACTCAAAATCTGATTCTTGGCTTTCCAGTCTAATTCACTGCTTCCCAAAATAGCTAATAGCAATTGCTTCAGTTTTAATATAGGGACAGCCTAATCCTGAGCTCTAAATCTCCCCTATATGTGCTCTGCCTCTGAGCTCTTGAATATGGCTCACCCCATCTGGAATACCTTTTCCCCAGAGGTGTTCCCAGAATCCAGCTTAAATGTCAAATCATGAAACTTCCTTCCAAAGAAATGTGTTATGCTTTTTCTGGAGATTTGTTGTTCAGTTGCTAAGTTGTGTCTAACTCTGCAACCCCACGGACTGCAGCATGAGAGGCTCCTCTGTCCATGGGATTCTCCTGGCAAGAATACTGGTTGCCATTTCCTACTCCAGGGGATCTTCCTGACCCAGGGATTGAATCTGCATCTCTTGCATCTCATGCATTGGCAGGCGGATTCTTTAGCATTGCATCACTTGGGAATTAGTAAGGCTAAGAGTAGTTTTTAGTATTTGTTAGTTACTACTATATGCCAACCATGGGACCAAGAGCTTTACAGATATCATCTCATTTCATCTTAACAGTTCGGTGTTACGGCTACTATTGTTGGGTCCAGTTTTTCAGGTGAAAAAAAGTAAAGCACAGAGCTGTGCCATTTTATTCAAGATGCCAGGGAGTGAGTGACAAAGTCAAGATTTAAGTGCTTTGTTGTCGTTCCGTTGCTCAGTTGTGACTCTTTGTGATCCCCTGGACTGCAGCACGCTGAAGACCACACAGAAAATAAGCTAAAGGAGGCAGTAAAGAAAGATGGTTAATAGAATGGACTTTGAAATGAAATGTTAGTCTCAGTCACACACATGCCATGTGATCTTGGGCCAAATGCCATTCCTTGCTGTATCGGTTTCTTCATCTTTAGTGTAGGCATGATCGTACTGCCCCCTGTGGGGGTCACGAAGATTAAATATAATGCTTGTTAAGTACTGGGATGGTAATTAGAGCCGTTGGCAAAATGTCTAGGTTCTCCCCTGCCAGGTACATATACTTTCTATGTGATTAATTCTGGCAATGCATGAGCTGGAAAGTGAGCAGAAGTGATGTGTGTTACTGCCAGGCTGGAGCATCTGGTGGCTGATGGGAGAACTCCCGTGTGCCTCATTTCTTTCTGCCCTGGTGCTGGGTGCTGGGCTGTAGTGGCCCAGTCCCAGGAGTGTGGGTGACAATGCAGAGATCCAGCTATTCAGCAGTGGCAGTGTGGAAGAGCGAGAAATCACCCGTTGATGGTTTTGGTTCATTACTAGCCCATTGATACAAGTGAATTGTTTACAACAAGCATTAGAGCAGTCTCTGAAATTTAGTAAGGGCTTTTTAAGTTACAAAAAGGAAATGGGTGGTAGGCAGAATAAAAGGGATTCTCATTCTTTGAGTGGATGTCAGGAGAGAATCTGACCCCCAGTTCTCCACGTGTCTTTTTCCATTGATCCCCATAACATTTTCCATGCGTGCACATGGCTCTTAAACACCCCCACACCCCAGCCCCCTGACATAGTCCTCAGTGAGTCACCTGCCTCAAACAGGTAGAAGATACATTAGGATATTTTGAACCTGGAAGATGTGAGGTTTGTCTCTTTAAAATGGTGGAAATGATAAGAGTGCTGCTGATTGTGATGATTTCTGCTGTGTGGAGAAAGACACTTGGAGCAACACAGAGGAATGTCCCTGAGCAGACGATGCATCAGGTCCTCATGGTGACTGGCTCTTGCTTCCAGCTGTTCCTGAGACACAGTGCTACCCTGCCCCTACCCGTGTTTGTATTCTGTGAGCAAGGAGTAACAGTCTCCACTCTTACCTTTTTTTAAAGTACTAGTTTGAACTAAATTTTAGTGTATTTAAAAATAAATTTATAAAGCTAAAATTTACTGATTTGAACTAAATTCTAGTCCCTTGTAGGCAGACTAATACAGCCCTACTTGCAGCTGTTTCATGAATCTACTCTGGAACTTCTTGGGAATCAATCTTGTCGTCTGTCAGATGAGGGCTGGGATAACTGGTCCTACCTGCTTAAACATTTTTTTTTAATATTTTTTTTTAAGAAATTGAAGTATATTAACAAAATATAATATATATATATTATATATATATATTATATAACAAGTATAATAACAAAACTAACAGTGTTTTGTTAGTTTCTGGGGTACAGCACTATGTGGTTTATTAGTCAGTACATTTAGTTGCAAAAAAACCAGAAATCCCTCTAGCTAGTTTAAATTATTGCAGGGTATAAGGTAACTCAGAATCTCTGGCAGGGCTGGAGAATTAGTTTGGAGGTTTACAGCCAGAGATTGTATCTCCATTATACCTCTTGACCATTCCACTGGAAAACTCAGCTCCTGAGTTCTTTGCCCCTACTCGAGGTTCTAGAAGCTTGAGGTTTCTACCACCCTTATTAGCATCAGTTCCACACTGACTTCCTTCATATTATCCTCTCATGCAGCGCCTCTTAAGCTTGGCACTTTTGACATTTTGGGCAGGATAATTCTTTGGTATGTGTGTACGGTAGTGGCTGTCTTGTGCAATGTAGGGTTTTAGCAGCATTCTTGGCCTCCGTACCCTACATTACATGCCAACTGAGACAAGCAAAAATGTTCCCAGACTTTACTAAATTCTCCTGCAGGGCAATATCACCCCAGGTTGAGAAGCACTGTTCTGTGGGATCAGGGCTGCAAGCAGCCTGTGCCAGGACCAGAGTTCCAAAAGAGGCCTGTTTGTCATATGTCTGTGCATTTAAAAGTAATAAGTCAAGCTAACAAGATGTTCAGTAAAGTATATTCTCTTGTATCTTGACAGCTTCATAACAGCAAAACCCCAAATAAATTTGGTTTTATATGATAAAGTTGGCAGAATGTCAAAAACTGAACTATTGCATATATCCTTAGCAAGATGATGGGACAGCAATATTTGGATGAGAAAGAAAGACATTCATAATTTATAAACTATTATATGTTTCATAAAATTTATGGCCCTTCATTTTTCATGAAATCACTAAATATGTTATAGTAAAAGTTTTTGTATAATTTATATTATACAGGTGGTAATGATCCAAAAGACAAAAAAGTATGATTAGTTTTCAAAATGTAAGAATTTGAGTATGTTTTCATAGAAAATATAAAGTAAATACAAAAATAAGAAAGTGTTAAAGCTGTAAAGCGTCAGTGAAGTTGCTTTTCTAAAGTATTCAAAAGTATTAAAGTTACAGGACAAAATACAAATTATATAAGTACTGAATATCAAAGTTTTAAATCAAAGTTGTTTAAATCTGAGAAATTTTAGTTTACTATTTTGAAAGCAATTTTATAAACAGTTTTACTGGGGACTTCCCTGATGGCCCAGTGGCTGAGACTCCATGCTCCCAATGTAGGAGGCCTTGGTTTGATCCCTGGTCAGGAAACTAGATTCCACAAGCTGCAACTGAGAGTTTGAAAGCCCCAACTCAAAAAAAGAAAAAGATCCCTAAGGACTCATTGTGGCCAAAAAGCAAAACCAAACACAAAATGTTTCATTATGTAATATTTCATTATTAAGCAGTATTTCCATTACATGACTTTTTGCCTGGTGTTCTCTGTCAATCTAGTTGCTAATATAAGGAATTCGTATTGCTTTATACTTCTTATGTGAAGAAGAATAGAAATTTCTATCCAAATAGAAATTCTGGATCTCAAAAAAAAAGAAAAAAAGAAATTCTGGATCTCATATATACAAATTAGAAAGTGATATGATCTACTTAGGCTCAATGGTAAAGAATCCACCTGCCTGTGCAGGAGACGCAAGAGACCCAGGTTTGATCCCTGGGTCGGGAAGATCCCCTGGAGGAGGAAATGGCAACCCACTCCAGTATTCTTGCCTGAAAATTCCCATGGACAGAGGAGCCTGGCAGGCTACAGTCCATGGGGCTGCAAAAAGTTGAACATAACTGATCAGCTGAGCACACATGATCTACTTAAACTGCAAAATGTTCCTCAGAAACAAGCAGGAACATGAAGAGCAACAGAAAAATGGACATTCAGCACTGCTGGAAAATGATGTTTGTTACGCTAGAATCTATTGCACAGGCACGCATGCTACTTGAGAAGGAGAAATTAATTAAGAAGTTAATTAATTTGTCCTTTCTCTCACATAAGTGTTTCCAGTGCTCAAGTTCTTTGAATCTTCTGAAGAGGTGTCTGTCTGCAATACCGGCAGAGGCCACTCCCCGCAAACCTTTGTGAGATTCAGATACTGTTGCCTTTTGTTTAGAGATTTTAGGGCAAGAAGTGAGGAGAACATTCTTGGGGCCTGAACAGTGTTATGAAATAGGATATTTTGGATTACAGTTCATGCTGAGCCAGTGCTAAGCATATAATCCTGAGTGACAAGAGCACCCTTGTGTTCCTTAATACATTTATTTTTGATGTATTTCTGAGATACAGGGCCAATCTTGCTAGGATCTAAGTGCATTACTGGCTGCAAGGGAGATGGGGAAAAACAAAGATCCTAACCTTGGGGATCTTTAGATTCACAATATAGGAATTTCCCCAAACACATAAAGAGTGCTTAAAAGGTGCTGGGCAACCAAAATTGGTGGAAGAGGGAAATCCAGGGCAACACAGAAAGTGTCAGTCACTCAGTCATGTCCGACTCTTTGCGGCCCCATGGACTGTAGCCCGCCAGGCTCCTCTGTCCATGGGATTCTCCAGGCAAGAATACTGGAGTGGGTAACCGTTCGCTTCAGCAGATCTTCTCAACCCAAGGGATGGAACCTGGGTCTTCTACACTGCAGGCAGATTCTTTATCATCTGAGCTACCAGGGAAGCCCCAAGGGTATCATCCTATCCCCTAAACAATTAATGATGAAAATCATCAGAATCAGCTTTTTTTTTTTCAGTTTTTTAAAAAAGTTTTTGTCAGCACTTGGTTGCTATGAGTGGACTTTCTCTAGTTGAAGAGAGCAGGGGCCACTCTCTTGTTGCGGAGCATGGGCTCTAGGCTGGAGGGCTTCAGCAGTTGTGGCCCAAGGGCCATAGAGCACTGGCTCAGTAGCTGAGGTGCGGGCTTTAGCTGCTCCATGGCGTGTGGGATCTTCCTGGACCAGGGATCCGTGTCCCCCTGCCGTGGCTGGTGGATTGTTAACCACTAGACTACCGGGGGAGCCTCAGAATCAGCTCCTGGGGGACTCTGAAATCTAGCCAAAAACTTAAAATGATCAAGGGAAAGCTTGATGAAGAGACAAACTGCTGCTTTATGGTCAGAGGGTGCAGTGGCATTTCAGATTGCCCACCTACCATCCCCCATGCTCCATGGCCCCGAGGAAGGGGACCTAGATTTCTCGTGCTGACTGCGGGTGCCAGAGAGGAACTTATTCTGAAAGAGCTGTGATTGTGGTGTCAGCCTGCAGGACAGGTGGAAAGGCTTCCTATTTCTTCACTCAGGGCATTCCTAGAGCTGGGGTGACCTCTCTGTGGCTTTTGCTAAAAGTGTTTAAAAGCAGAGGCAGGTACTGGCCACAGCAGCCTGGAGCAAGGAACAATACTTGGGACAAGTAATAGAACAAGAAGCCTGTTAAAGGAGAAGCTGGGAAAGAGACATGGGTGGGAACAGAGCTTTTCAAAGGGTCTGTGTGTGCCTGGTTTTTGAGAAAGCCATGTGCAGGCTTAGAGTGAGACACATATTCAGAAAAGGCCTGAGAAGAATCTGGGCTTTCATCTCATGCTGGCCTTCAGGCCCTGTGCAAGCAGGAAGCGAAGTGAAGGCAGAGTTGTAAGCAGCCTACTAAGTGTTTAAGGAGTGCCCTGACATAGATCCAATCTGTGAAAACTAGGAGGGTATTTTTTTCTTTTCTCTAAAAAAATTCTTCTTCATGTCTTTTATTGGCTTCAGACATTTAAGGTAATTCTGCCAAAATAGTAGTTGTCCAGTAAGCTAAAAGAACACAGAATTCAGTGGCAAAGACTACAGACCTTACAAAAATTGTTTCGAAAAGTCACTAAACAAGCAAACAGCAGCAACCTGTAACAGGCAGAGAAAGGAAACTCTGACTTCCAGAGTTGCCACATATTCAAAATGTTCAGTATTCAACAGCAACGAAATCACAAGCCATGCAAGTAACAAGAGATTACGGCCATTCACCAGAAAAATTACTTGATAGAAACTGTTCTCACTAAACATAAAGGCCTCTTTGGGGGCTGTGAGGATGGGACACGTTGAGAATAAATGAATACCTGTGTGGTCATGCTGAGGAACCCTGCTTGCTGTGTTCTCTCTTGCTGTTCGGATGGAGTTGCATGCCTCTGTCCTCTTAGAATGGGGGAGAGCTCCCCAGGAGCGGTGGTGGCTCCAGCCGAGGAGGTGGTCTTGTGGGCAGGTGGGTAGGTGTCTGGAGAGAGGCGGTCCATGTCCAGCTGTGTTTTCCAGCACCATTGCTCCCAAACCTGTTTCCTGAGGCGTCCAAAGGCCAGGAGCTTTGCAGAGTGTAACCTAGATGCTTTGTGAATGGGAATGTAGGGGAGGGTGCGGCCTTGACAATGAATTTGATAGTAGAATGGACTGTGGGGATACAGCTTAGTCTTCTTAGCTTTTGAGCTCCAGTTATCTCATTTGTGAAAACAGATGATGATAACAACAGCACTGCTTGTACTGTGCATACTGTGTTCCAGACACTTTATGTAAGAACTCATTTAATTTTCATATCGATATTAAAGGTGGTACACTTATTATAGGGCTTCCCCGGTGGCTTAGTGGTAAAGAATCCACCTGCAATGCAGGAGACACTGGTTCGACCCCTGGGTTGGGAAGATCCCTCGGAGGGGGCAATGGCAACTCACTCCAGTATTCTTGCCTGGAAGATCCCATAGGCAGAAGAGACTGACAGGCTATAGTCCATAGGGTTGCAAAGAGTCGGACGTGACTGAAGCGCCTAAGCACGCACGCACATACTTACTATATGCATTTTACAGATGAGGAAGCTGAAGTATAGGGAAATTAAGTCACTTGGTTGTACCGCTAGTATTTGGAGAAGACAGATTCAGACCTTAAGCACTGCCCTGGCTTCATGGGCTTATCATGAGATTAAATGGGAGAACACATTAAGAGCTTAGTCTAGAGTCTGGCACAGGATAAGTGTTCATAAAATCGTAACAGCTGTTGTTATCAAAGCAGGATCCAAACGTACAAGCAGGGGCCTTCTCCAGCTCTCTCGTGTCAGATGTGCTTGTGAGAACAGCCACTTTTAAAGGGGAGTGGGGAACATCGTTTTGCAACTATCTGTTGAACTGGTGGATCTTTACTTAGAACAAATTATAAACACCTTTATGCTGCATGGAAGGTAAAATTTGCTCAAGTTTTCCCTCATTTTACTTCAGCTTGGGCCCATGCGGCTGGGTGAGCTGAGCCCAGCATCCGTCCTTCAGCCCCTGGGCTTCTCCCCCACCAGGCACTCACTCACGTTTGTCTTACTTCCTGATCATGAGCCAGTCTCTCCTATTAGCCCTCAAAGGATCCCAGAGGTTCGCAGGAGAACACTCAGGAGTGGCTCATCCTCTGTGGCTGGTTCTGAGTGCTCCTGGTGTAGGGCCCGGGAAAATGTGGGCAGCCCCCTCCCCAGTTCATTTTGTTGGTCTGCTTGTTAGCGTAAAATCCAGACGTCAGAGAATTTGATTTTCTTTGTTTCTTTCCCGTGAAATAGAATGTGGTCTGGTGCGTGGGGAAGAATCTAGTGATTCATATTTTCTGCTTATTTGGCTCCCAGCTGAATGGGAATTTACATTACTTAATGTGTGACTTTTTCATGGGAAATCAAAAGAAGTTTCCTATTCAATTATTAAATGAATTTCACAGCCAAATAATCCTCTTATTTTTACGAGTGGGCTATTCCTTGGTGGAGGGTATCTGGGCTCTCTGAGTGGTCAGTCCCTCTCATGTCCTTTGTTTCCATCTGGACAGGAAGCTTAAGTCCCTCATTCAAGGATTAGGAGATTCTAAGAGGCAGTTTGGAAGACTTTGACCTTGCAAGGTGGGAGTGAATTCTCTTAGCACATTTGAAAAAAGTATTTATTTATTTTGGCTTTGCTGGGTCTTTGTTGCTGTGCAGGCTTTTTCTCTAGCTGCGGGGAGCAGGGGCTACTTTCTCGTGGTGGCGCGCAGGTTTCTCCTTGAGGTGGCTTCTCCCATCATCAACCATGGGCTCTAGAGCACGGGCTCAATAGTTGTGGCTCATGGCCGTAGTTGCTCTGTGGTGTGTGGCATCTTCCTGGCCCAGGGATCGAACCTGTGTCTCCTGCATTGACAGGGGGATTCTTAAGCGCTGAACCACCAGGGAAGTCCTGGGAGTGACATCTTAATGTTCACCAGCTGTGGAGTAAGAGTTAGCGCCTCTTCCTTGTTCATCAATCCATCAGCTTCAGACGCCATCACACAGGCTCCAGCAGGGCCCAGGGTCCATGGAGACAAAATACAAAGGGAACGGAACTGTGTAGGGTCCAGGGTGCTCTGCCCCAGCTCATCTGGGAAAAAAACCCAGAAGCCCCTGCTGCCCTTCAGGAAGACCTTAAGCAAGGCTTGCTGCGTGGCCATGTCTGGGATGCCCGCAGATGAGGTTCTTCTCAGTTGGTCCCATTTGCCCCATCACACTGTGAGCTTCTGGAGGGCAACTCAGTTGCTTTCCACCTGCCCCTTCCTTCAGTGCAGCTGTTATTCCTCTCGTCCTTCCTTCCTCCTCCAGTGTCATCATATGTGCAACACAATAATTAAAAAAATTATTGAAGTGTCGCTGATTTACAGTGTTGTGTTTAATTTCTGCTTACAGCAGAGTGGCTCAGTTGCACATATATATGTCCTTTTCCATTATGGATTATCACAGGATACTGAATATGGTTCCCTGTGCTATACAGTAGGACCTTGCTGTTCATCCAGTGTATATATAATAATTTGTATCTGCTAATCACACACTCCCAATCCCTTCTGCCCCAACCCGCCTTCCCGCTGCTGGCCTCCAGTCTGTTCTCTACATCCGTGAGTCTGTTTTTGTTTCGTAGATATGTTCATGTGTGTCATATTTTAGATTCCACTTGTAAGTGTATATGTACATAGTATTTGTCTTTCTCTTTTTGACTTACTTTGCTTGGTTTGATAATCTTTAGGTCCATCCATGTTGTTGTAAATGGCATTATTTCTTTTTTAATGGCTGAGTAATGTTCCATTGTAAGTGTGTGTGTGTGTGTCTATCCATGGGATTTTTTAAGGAAGAACACTGGAGTGGGTTGCCATTTCCTTCTCCAGGGGATCTTCCCAATGCAGGGATTGAAACTGTGTCTCCTGAATCTCCTGCACTGTAGGCAGATTTTTTTAACCCACTGAGTCATCAGGGAAGCCCTATATAGATATATAAATATATTTACATTTATTTACATTCCCTGATGATTGATATTGTTCCGCACCTTTTCACCTTTTCATGTACCCATTGGCCATTTGCATATCTTCTTTGGAAAAATGTGTATTTTAGATCCTTTGTCCATTTTTTAAAATTTTATTTGTTTTTAATTGGAGAATAATTACTTTACAATATTGTATTGGTTTCTGCCATACAACATGAATCAGCCATAGGTACACATACGTCCCCTCCCTCTTGAGCCCACGCCCCCCCCCACCATCCCACCTCATCCCAACCCTCTAGTTTGTTAGCATGGGTTTGAGCTCCTTGCATCAAACAGCAAATTCCCACTGGCTGTCTGTTTTACCAATGGTAATGTACATGTTTCGATGCTACTCTTGCAGTTTGTCCCACCCTCTTCTTCCCCCACTGTCCACAAGTCTGTTCTCTGTGTCTGCATCTCCATCGCTGCCCTGAAAAGAGGTTCATCAGTACCACCTTTATAGATTCCATGTATATGCATTAATATATGATGTTTGTTTTTCTGACTTACTTCACTCTGTATAATCTGCTCTAGGTTCATCCATCTCATTAGAACTGACTCAAATGCACTCCTTTTTATGGCTGAATAATATTCCGTTCCCCTTCATGGATCATAGCCTTGTTGTGGCAAAGGGGCATGTGTAACTCAGTGGAGCTGTGAGCCATGCCCTGCAGGGCTACCCAAGATGGATAGATCTCAGTCAAGAGTTTTGACAAGACGTAGTCCACTGGAGGAGAGGATGGCAAACCACTCAGGTACTCTTACCACGAGAACCCCGTGAACAGTATGAAAAGGCAAAAAGATATGACACTGGAAGATGAGCCCCCCAGGTCGGCAGGTGTCCAGTACGCTACTGGGGGAGAGTGGGGAGCAATTACTAATAGTTCAAAAAGAATGAAGTGGCTGGGCCAAAGGAGCGGTGACTCCCAGCTGTGGCTGTGTCTCGTGGGGAAAGTAAAGCCCGATGCTGTAAAGAAAATTGTTGCATAGGAACCTGGAATGTTAGGTTCATGAATCAAGGTAAATTGGAAGTGGGCAAAGTAATCCAAGTCTGTGCCCCAATGACTGATGATGAAGAAGTGGTTCTATGAAGAACTACAAGACCTCCTAGAACTAACACCAAAGAAAGATGTCCTTTTCATCGTAGGGGACTGGAATGTGAAAGTTGGAAGTCAAGAGATACCTGGAATAACAGGCAAGTTTGGCCTTGGAGTACACAATGAAGCAGGCAAAGGCTAACAGAGTTTTGTCAAGAGAACACACTGGTCATGGCAAACAGCCTTTTCAAACAACATAAGAGAACTCTACACATGGATAAGATGGTCAATACAGAAACCAGATTGATTATATTCTTTGCATTCGAAGATGGAGAAGCTCTATACAGTCAGCAACAACAAGACCTAGAGCTGACTGTGGCTCAGATCATGAGATCCTTATTGCAAGATTCAGACTTAAATTGAATTTTGATACAGGTACAAAATTTTTATCATAGAATATTAAATATTGTTCTCTGTGCTATACAGGAGGACGTTGTTGTTTATCCACATATATATAAAAGTTTACATCAGCTAATCCCAACCTCCATAGCATCCCTCCCCTCACCCCCAGACACATGGTAACCCCCAGTTTGTTCTCTATGTCTGTCATTCTGTTTCTGGTTCATTTGTGTGATATTTTAGATTCCACATGTAAATGATATATGGTGTTTGTCTTTCTCTTTTCTAACTTAGTATGACACTCTCTAGTTGCAGCCATCCTGCTGCATATGGCACTATTTTGTTCTTTTTTATGGCGAAGTAGTATTCCATTGTATATATGAATCATATCATCTTTATCCATTCATCTGTAGATGGACATTTAGATTATTTCTGTCTTGGCTATTGTGAATAGTGCTGCTATAAACAGAGGGGTGCCTGTAATCTTTTTGAGTTATAGTTTTGTCTGGATATATGCCCAGGAGTGGGATTGCTGGATCATAGTGTAAAAATTCACTACTTACAGGCTGTTCCTTGTCTTTTCTTTCTTGGTATATTTTTGACTACTGATCAGTCTCCTTAGTAGTTGTAGATATGATCAGATTTTCTATTTATTCAGGATTCAGTCTTGGTAGGTTGTATGTTTCTTGGAATTTATCCATTTCTTCTCGGTTGTGCAGTTTTTTTTGGCACATACATATTCATGAGACTACTTAGATCCTTTAAATTTCTGTTATATCAGCTTTAATGTCTTCTCTTTCATTTATGATTTTATGATTTGAGTCTTTTCTCTCCCACTCCTCTTTTAGTCTAGGTAAATTTTTGTTAAATTTATTTATCTTAAAAAAAACTTGTAGTTTCTTCAATCTTTTCTGTTGTTTTTATCATCTCTATATCATTTATCTCTGCTCTTCTCTTTTTCCTTTCCTTCCTTTTGCTAACTGTGGGCTTAGTTTGCTCTTTTCCTAGTTTTTTGAGGTGTGAAGTTAGATTGTTTATTTGACATTATTCTTTTTCTTAATGGAGGCATTTAGTTAGAATTGCTTTTACTGAATCCAATAAATTTTGATATATTGAGTTTTCATTTTCATTTAAGTTTTTTTTTTTTTTAAATTTTCTGTTTGGTTTATCTGGCCCAATGATCTTTTAGGAGTGTTTTTTAATTTCCACATATTTGTGGAATTTCCAGCTTTCCCAATTATTGATTTCCATTTTCATCCCATTTGTAGTTGGAAATGATACTTGATTTGATTTCAGGAACTTAACTTTTTTTGTGACCTAACATTTGATCTATCCTGGAGAATGTTTTATGTGCACTTGAGAATAATGTGTATTCTGCTGCTGTTGGATGGACTTTTAATAAAAATGTATTTAATTTACTTTTACTTTTGGCTGTGCTGGGTCTTCGCTGCTGCCTGTGGGCTTTCTCTAGTTGCAGTTGGTGGGGGCTGCTCTTCATTGTGGTGCCCAGGCTTCTCTTGTTACAGAGCACAGGCTCTAGGCTCGTGGGCTCAGTAGTTGTGGTTCACGGGCTTTAGAGTGCGGGCTCAGTGGTGTGGTTCATGGGCTTAGTTGCTCTGCAGCATGTGGAACTTCCTGGACCAGGGATCAAACCCATGTCCCCTGCATTGGCAGATGGACTCTTATCCACTGTACCAACAGGAAAGTCTGGATGGACTGTTACATAGATATCTGTTAGGTCCATTTGGTGTATAAATTGTAGTTCAAGTCCAATATTTCCTTTTAATTTTGTGTCTGAATGATCTATCCATTGTTGAAAGTGAAGCATTGGAGTCTGCTACTATTGTTGCATTGTTATTCTGCCTTCAGATATATTAATATTTGTTTAATATATTTAGGTGAGTCGCTGTTGGTGTTTATATATTTACAGTGTTATAACCTCTTGATGGATTGATCTCTTTATCATCACACGAGGACTTTCTTTGTCTCTTGTTACAGACAAATCTATTTTGTCTGATATAAGTATAGGTATGTCTGCTTTCTTTTAGTCTCTATTTATATAGAATATCTTTTTCCATTTCTTTACTTTCAACTTATGTATGTCCTTAAGGTTGAAGTAAATCTCTTGTAGGCTACATATACTGGATCTTGTATTTTTTAAAAAAATTATCCATTAGCTACTCTATTCCTTTTGATTGGATAATCTAATCAGTTTACATTTAAAGTAATTATTGATAGGTAAGGATTTATTGTTGCCATCTTGTTGTTTTCTGGTTGTTTTGTAGTTCTGTTGTTTCTTCCTCTCCTGCTCTTCCTCTTCCTCTCAGGAATAATGTCTAACATTATTCCTTTGTGAATTGATCATTTTAGCATAGTTGTATGTTTTAATTCCTTTCTCTTTTTCTTTTGTGTATCTACTATAGGTTTTTTCCTTTGTGTTTGTCATAAGGCTTACATAACCATCTTATACTTTTAACTTTCTATTTAAAGCTGATAATAACTTTTTATTTTGTTGTGCTCCGTGGCATGTGGGATCCTGTTAGTTTGATGCAAACATAATCGTGGTTTTGGGCCATGAATTTTAAATCATTGTAACTAGGCTCAAACACATCTTTATTTTTTGTTTTTCATTTATTTTTATTAGTTGGAGGCTAATTACTTTACAATATTGTAGTGGTTTTTGCCATACATTGACATGAATCAGCCATGGATTTACATGTGTTCCCCATCCCGATCCCCCATCCCACCTCCCTCCCCATCCCATCCCTCTGGGTCTTCCCAGTGCACCAGGCCCGACCACTTGTCTCATGCATCCAACCTGGGCTGGTGATCTGTTTCACCCTTGATAGTATAGTATACTTGTTTCAATGCTATTCTCTCAGAACATCCCACCCTTGCCTTCTCCCACAGAGTCCAAAAGTTTGTTCTGTACATCTGTGTCTCTTTTTCTGTTTTGCATATAGGGTTATCGTTACCATCTTTCTAAATTCCACATATATTCTATAGTATACTGTATTGGTCTTTATCTTTCTGGCTTACTTCACTCTGTATAATGGGCTCCAGTTTCATCCATCTCATTAGAACTGATTCAAATGAATTCTTTTTAATGGCCGAGTAATATTCCATTGTGTATATGTACCACAGCTTCATTATCCATTCGTCTGCTGATAGGCATCTAGGTTGCTTCCATGTCCTGGCTATTATAAACAGTGCTGCGATGAACATTGGGGTACACGTGTCTCTTTCAGATCTGGTTTCCTCGGTGTGTATGCCCAGCAGTGGGATTGCTGGGTCATATGGCAGTTCTATTTCCAGTTTTTTAAGGAATCTCCACACTGTTCTCCATAGTGGCTGTACTAGTTTGCATTCCCACCAACAGTGTAAGAGGGTTCCCTTTTCTCCACACCCTCTCCAGCATGTATTGCTTGTAGACTTTTGGATAGCAGCCATCCTGACTGGTGTCAAACACATCTTTATTAATCAAAATAGGAACCATTACAATCAACACATTTTTGCCAATGAGAAGTAAGTTTGTTTATTTTTGTATCACAAAAATCCATGCCTCAGGATTCGATGAACTCTTGGAAAGCATTTTCTGCCTCCTGCTGGTTGTGGAAGCATTTTCCTTACAAGAAGTTGTCAAGATGTTTGAAGAAGTGGTAGTTGGTTGGCAGGAGGCCAGGTGAATATGGCAGATGAGGCAAAACTTTGTAGCACAATTTTGTTCAACTTTTGAAGCCTTGCTTGTTCAATGTATGGTTGGGTGTTGTCATGGAGAATTGGGCCCTTTCTGTTGACCAATGCCAGCTACAGGTGTTGCAGTTTTCAGTATCTCATTAATTTGCTTAGCCTACTTCTCAGGTGTAATGGTTTTGCTGGGATTCAGAAAACTAGTGGATCAGACTGCAGCAGACCAGCACGCAGTAACCATGACCTTTTTTTAGTGCAAGCTTGGCTTTGGGAAGTGCTTTGGAGCTTCTTCTTGGTCCAACCACTGAGCTGGTTATCACCAGTTGTCATATAAAATCCACTTTTTGTTGCACAATCCAACTGAGACATGTTTCGTTGTTGTTGTGTAGAATAAGAGCAGAGGACACTTCGAAAGGATGGTTAGTTTTTGATTTTCCATCAGCCCACGAGACGCCCACTTGTCGAGGTCTTTCACCTTCCCAGTTTGCTGCAAATGCCGAGTGACCATACAGTGGTTGACGTTGAGTTCTTTGGTAGCTGTAAGAGGATCAGCTTCTATGATTGCTGTCAGTTGGTCGTTGTCAACTTCCGATGGCTGGCCACTGTGTTTCTTGTCTTCAAGGCTCCTGTCGCCTGTACAAAATTTCTTGAACCACCACTGCACTGTATGTTTGTTAGCAGTTCCTGGGCCAAATGTGTTGTTGATATTGTGAGTTGTCTCTGCTGGTTTATGACCCATTTTGAACTCGATTCAGAAAATAGCTCAAATATGCTTTTGGTCTAACATTATTTCCATAGTCTGAAATAAATGTAAAATACATAGCAAGTCATAAGTCATTAGCAAAAAAACATAAAGTAAGAAATGTGCATTAAGATGATGCATAAGATAACCACATTTAACAATGTATTCCAATATCAAACGGCAAATTCAAGTGCAAAACCACAGTCACTTTTGCACCAATCTAATAGTTCCCAGACCAGGGACTAAACCCGCACCTACTGCAGGCGGGCGTGGAGTCTTAACCACTGGACCTCCAGGGAAGTCCCTAAAGCTAATAATAACTTACCTTTGATGGAAAACACAAACTCTACCCTTTTAGTCTTTCCCTTTGATGTTTTTTATATCACAGTTTACCTCTTTTTATATTTTGTGTCTATTAACAAATTGTTGCAGCTGTAGTTATTTTAACTGGGCACCAAAGAATCCAGGCCACCCAGAAATTCAGGCCACCCACTCTTGGTGTTTCTTTTTTTCTTTCTTTCTTTTTTTTTTTTTACTCTTGGTGTTTCATGGGGAAATTGGTGCAGATGAAACAGAGAGCCAGACCAATTTTCATAGGTGAAGTCCCTCAGGGTATATCCTACTTGTTAGACATCCAGCTTTCTGTAATGGAAAGATGCCCACTTCAAGTGCCTTGTTGCTCATGCTGAGCTTGCAAAATTGATGGAGTGATTGTCGGATCTCTGGAATTGTTGGAGTTGCTGGGCAGGCTTCAGACTGATGAAAACTGTCTCCTGGTTTGCTGGTCCATTGTCAAGCTGGGAACCACTTAGCTCTGAGGGGGCGAGAGGTGATGTCAGACTTAGCCAGTAGTCTCCTGTGGTGTCTGTGTATTTTCTTTTTTTAAAATTGGAGGATAATTACTTTACAACGTTCTGTTGATTTCTGCTGGATAATAATGTGTATCAGTCATAATTATAATATATCCTGTCCCTCTTGAGCCTCCCGCCTCCCATCCTACCCTCTAGGTCGTCGCAGAGTGCCAGGCTGGCCTCCCTGTGTTATGCAACAGCTTCCCACTAGATACCTGTTTTACCCATGATTGTGTAGATGTCAGTGCTCCTTTCTCATTTTGTCCTACCCTTTCCTTCCCCTGCTGTGTTCACAAATATTCTAACAATGTATTTGAACCAGGGTGAAAGATCTAGGCCTGTGCTCTCCAACAGAAATATAATGCCAGCAATGTGTGTGGTTTATAATTATCTGATAACCTTATTTAGAAAAGTTAAAAGATCCAGAGAAATGAAAATGCTTGTCTGCACAAAATCTTGCACATGAATGTTCATAGCAGTTTTACTCATAATTGCCAAAATGTGGGAAGAATTCAAGTCTTCCGTAACTGATGAATAGATAAAAGGTGGCATATCCACACAAGGGAATATTATTTGACAATAAAATTAAATGAAGTACTGACACATGCTATAAAATGGATAAACCTTCAAAACGTGCTGAGTGAAGGGAGCCAGATACAAAAGACCTTGCACTGTATGATTCCACTTCTATGGAATGTCCAGAATAGGCAAATTTATAGAGACCAAAATTAGACTAGTGATTGTGGAGGGCTGAGGGAAAATGGAAATGGGGAGAGGGGTGACTGCTAATGGGTCCAGGATTTCTTTTTGGAGTGGTGAAAGTGTTCTAAAATTGATTGTGGTGATGGGGGCAGAGCTTTGTGAATAGATTAAAAACCAAGTTGCATATTTTAAATGAGTGAGTTGTATGGCATGTGAATTACATGTTTTAAAAAGTAAAAAGACCATAACCTTAAGGTTACAGTGGGGAAGGTGGGGAAGGTATAAGGAGGGAGTTTGGGATTGACATGTATACACTGCTATATTTGCAATGGATAACCAACTAACCAACAAAGGCCTACACTATAGCACAGGGAACTCTGCTCAATATTATGTAACATCCTAAATGGGAAAAGGATTTGAAAAAGGATACATGTCTATGTATGGGCTTCCCAGGTGGCTCAGTGGGTAAAGAATTTGCCTACAAGGCAGGAAACACAGGAGAAATGGGTTCAATCCCTGGGTTGGGAAGATTCCCTGGAGGGCACAGCAACCCACTCCAGTATTCTTGCCTGGAAAATCCCATGGACAGAGGAGCCTGGCAGGCTATAGTCCACAGGGTCGCAAAGAGTTGGACAAGACTTGAGTGACTAAGTGTGCGTGCGCACACACACACACACACACACACATAATGTATAACTGAATCACTTTGCTGTACATCTGAAATGAACACAACATTGTTAATCAACTACACTCCAATATAAAATAGAAAGCTAAAAGAAATAGGTAAAGTTAATTTTACTAATATATTTTATTGGACTCAAAATATCCTGAATAGTATCATTTAAAGCTGCAATCAATGTAAACCATTGTTTTTATGGGCATTTTTATCGAAATAAAGCAGAAATTAAGTATAGAGTTTGATCAGTATATAATATACAATGTTATTATATAGAAATTACCACCACCCCTCAAGCTGGTATTATTGCTAATGGAGCTGATGCCCACAGAAGTCATTAACTCTCCTACAAGGTAAACATTATTCCCATTCAGTGTTAAACATTATTAATGAGATATTTCAGTTCTATTTTGGTAACAAATCCTTGAAATCCGCTGTGTATTTTACAGTCACAGCACATCACTTTGGACTAGACACATATCAGTGCTCAGTAGTGGTTAGTGGTTCCATATTGGAAGGTTCAAATCTAGGCTATTATAGCTTCCTGCCAGCAAAGGGCTCTCTCTGTATTCCTTTTTATTTTCCTTTATAAACTCAAAAAGGCTTGGGTTCACCTTTTGCCACTTACTAGGAGCCTGTAACTTCTAGTTTGAGCCTGTAATTTAGTCTTTATAGATGAGTTTTCTTTTCTGTGAAATGAGCACAATTAAAGAGGGATTGCAGTAGGACTGAGATACTCAGTGGAAAGCTAGAACGGTGCTTGGCATGTGGTGCTCAGTCAGTATTAGTTCTTATTATTTCTTGATCCCATGGGGCAGGACAGCCTGTGTACTCAGATGGGAAAGACTTGGGAGCAGAAAACCTGGGCTTAGATCCTGGTTCTGTCAGGTACAAGCTGGTTTGTAGAAGAGCCCATCTCACCTGCCTATCCTGCACACCCACAGCCCCTTCAGAGGGTTTCTTTGCTCTGAGTTACCCGCTTTGCCCTTAGGACTCAGGATATGGCTATTTGGAAAGGACTGGAACCTCACTAAGAGCAGGCAACATCTAGGCCGGTCAGAGGATTGTGGGGTGGCTCAGGGTGGGAAAATCCAACCCATAAGGGTCCCGGGGACCAACGGAGCAATTTAGATCCTTTCTTCTGCAGAATTTGAATCTGAGACACGGAGAAAGGATGAGGGTCGGCATCAGGGGCAGAAGCAGAGACACACAGAAGGAAAGTTCTAAGTTGAAGCCTTGAGTCAACAAAAGTGATGGATGAGTAGGAGCCGCAAATGAACAAGAACTGTGGGTAATGAGACAGAGAGGCGTGGGGACAGCAGAGGGACTGGCCAGGGCCCAGAGTGCTGAGTCGCTGTGATGGTGGAGCGCGGGGTGCCGAGCTGGGGTCCCCTGGGCTGCAGAGCTGCTCTCGGGTGATCCGAGCTACGGCTGTAACCCAGAGCTGCTCCAGCCTCTGAGAGGCCGGCTGAGACTCGGGCTTCCTCAACCATGTCATGACACCTGAGACTGTTTCTCTTTCTTGAAACCTACACAAAGACCCGACCCACACCAGCCACATCAAAACTGAAACTTGGTTTCCTCACCTGTGAAATGGGGACAGCTGTTGCTTTTGGGTTCAGCATCCCTCTCTTGGGGCAATGACTTTTATCTGACACTTTGCAGTGCTGGGCCTGCCAGTCCTGGACCCCACTTCTGAAGTGGCTGCATAATCAGGCTCCATTGCAGGGATTTGTCTCATGTAGAGACACCTCTGTGGCAAGTGTGTGTGAGCTCCTGGGTCCCTCTAGCTGGGACCTTCTGAGCTGTCTTGGTTCCTGTTTTTTTTTTTTTCTTGTGGAAGGGTCGAGTAGACTTCGTTATTCACACGGCCTTTGTCTTGTAGCACTTTATCTCAGGGCACCATGACTGCTTCTGTATCAGACTGTACCATCAGACTGGGAGCTCCCTGTTCGTCTCGGTAACCCCAGCACCTGACCCAGTGTGGGCACGTGACAGGCTCTCCGTCTTTCAAGGTCTGACTTTGCCAGACCCTTTTCTATTGCTGAGTCCTGTGCTAGTCATCATCCACCTTAGGAGGTAGTGATTCTGGTCCTAGTTCTGATCCCAGTTGAGTTTACTTGGACAAATCATCCAGGATCTATGATTCTGTTTCTTCTCTTGCGTGAGAATCTGTAGTACTGATTACCCCCAGTTCTGAAGTGTCCAACTCCAGTAGACTTAAGATCTCATTGGCTCAGCCACATTCTCTTCAACTTCATCTTCCATTTATCATCCCTTGTTGTTGTTCAGCTGCTAAGTTGTGTCCAACTCTGTCACCCCATGGTCTGCAACACACCAGGCATCTCTGTCCTTTATTATCTCCCAGTGAGTGAGTGAGTGAGTGAAGTCGCTCAGTCATGTCCGACTCTTTGTGACCCCGTGGACTGGAACCCACCATGCTCCTCCATCCATGGGATTTTCTAGGCAAGCGTACTGGAGTGGGTTGCCATTTCCTTCTCCAGGGGATCTTCCCGACCCAGGGATCGAACCTGGGTCTCCCGTGTCACGGGCAGACGCTTTACTGTCTGAGCCGCCAGGGTATCTCCCAGAGTTTGCTCGAATTCACGTCCATTGAGTCGGTGATGCTACCTCACCATCTCATCCTCTGCTGCCCTCTTCTCCTCCCTCCCTCAATCTTTCCCAGCATCAGGGCCTTTTCCAGTGAGTTGGCTCTTCACATCAGGTGGCCAAAGTATTGGAACTTCAGCATCAGTCCTTCCAATGAACATTATTTAGGGTTGATTTCTTTCAGGATTGACTGGTTTAACTCTTGAGGGACCCTCAAGAGTCTTCTCTAGCATCACAATTTCAAAGCATCACTTCTTCGGCATTCAGTGTTCTTAAGGTCCAACTCTCACATCCATATGTGACTCCTGGTGGTAGAGTGGATCAGAATCCACCTGTCAATACAGGGTACTTGGGTTCAATCCCTGGTCTGGGAAGATTCCACATGCCAAGGGAGCAACTAAGCCTGTGTGGGTTCCTGTTTTACTGAGCTCTTTTGTTTTAGACTTTACAAATTGCCTTTACAGATTATCTCAATTTTTAAAGTAATGATGCTACCTGGACACACGTGTTGCATGGTTGTTTGACTAGATAGAAGCTCCGTTCTGTCCTTGGTTGTTGCCTCCCCCTGCCCTCTCCTGCTCTACCTGACCTAACATCCCCGGGCCCCGTGTACCTGAATTAGCCCACTTTTTAACTCTTTTTAAAGCAGATTATACACCTAAACCATCCCCCAATTTACCGTGGCCTTTACCAAATCCTTGCCAAATGCCTTTTCATGCTGGTTTCTTTTCTTGCGTGTTGTGAGACCTGAGTCAAACCGGGCTCCTCTCTCTGCAGTACCACAAGACTCCCTGTAGGTGGCAGCACATGACAGCAAATGTCCTGAACTATCCCGCGACCAGCCTGAAGAGTGGGTGAGACGCTGGGGTAGAGCATTTACCAGCCAAAGGGGAGAGGAGGAGGCAGGAGAACGGAGGAAGGGAAGTGGGCACCCACCGGCTTTGAGACAGCTGAGAGCTGGTTCGAGGTTTGGAAGACAGGTTCATTCCATCGATCCATCCAACAGATGGTTCTGAGCGCCCATGATAGGCTCTGGAGATGCCGCAGTGAACAAGACAGACGCATGGAGCTCCTGTCCTCATTGGGCTTGCACCTAACTTAGAGCCATCCTTTTTTCCCCAAAAGCCATTATGTGACGTACCCTTCTGGGCTTCTTTCCCCATCTGCAAAACAGAAAAATGAACTGGTCAGGCTGAGGTCCTGGCATCCAGTCTGCGCTGCTTCTCTTTCCCTCTGCCCCGCCCGCCTTCACGGGAACTGTGGTCATCCAACTGGGGAATCAATGTCCTCCCTGTATCAGAGGGAAGCGCTGGCCAGTCCACCCCTTCTGCAAAGTCTGATTAAGCCTTGAACTTGAAGGCATCCCCCAGGCCGGTGAGAAACCTCATTAACCTCTGAAGTTTGAATTGGATGATTTACACCTATTCTGGGTTTCAGTGAAAAAAATGTTTCTAAGGACAGACTCACAGACATAGGGAACAAACTTGTGGTTGCCAAGGGTGAGGGGGGAGGAGAGGGAGGGGGTGGGAGTTTGGGGGGAGCAGTTGTGAACTATTATATATAGAGTGGATTGACAACAAAGTCCTAGTACAGCACAGGGAACCATAACGGGAAAGACTAGAAAAAGGAATATATATATATATATATAACTGAGTCACTTTGCTGTTTGGCAGAAATTAGCACAACTTTGTAAATCAACTATACATCAATAAAAAAAAGTTTCTGGGAATTTCCTGGTGGTCCAGTGATTAGGACTCAGCTCTTCCACTTCCAGGGCCTGCGTTCAGTCTCTGGTTGGAGAGCTAAGATCCAGTAAGCTGCACAGTGTGGCTGAAAAAATAAGTCCCTGGGGAAACAAGTTAGAGATGTTACTGTACTAATGTATGTCACATATGCTGACATATGTATATATACCGATATATAGACAGTGACATATATACACACGCATATACACTGATGCATATCATACATGCTGAAGTATGCGTGTGTTGTTATTCATATACATATATGCATATACACGTTGTTGTTCTTTGTTCAGTTGCCCAGTTGTGTCCAACTCTTTGTGACCCCATGGACGGCAGCATGCCAGGCTTCCCTGTCCTTCACTAGCCCTCAGAGTTTGCTCAAACTCATATCCATTGAGCCAATGATGCCATCCAACCATCTCATCCTCTGTTGCCCCCTTCTCCTACTGCCTTCAATCTTTCCTAGCTTTGGGGTCTTTTTCAGTGAGTCAGCTCTTCATATCAGGTGGCCAGAGTATTGTAGCTTCAGCTTCAGCGTCAGTCCTTCTAATGAATATTCGTGTATTTTGTATATACACACGAATATACATCATATATACACACACATGAGAATAACTGGTAGTTCCTTTTACTGAGTGTCTAGGTTGTTTTTCTCTTTTTTGCTGATTGGAAAGCACTTGGCCTGCCTACAGTGCCCCTATTACTAGCACTTCTAATATTATTACCCTTTTTCTATTATGATTATATTCTGCCCCTTCACTTTTTAATGTACACTAGGTGTTATCTGAGACCTCGTGATCACGGTAAAATGTGCCCAAATGTCCCTTCTGCCCCAGCTCTACCCCACTCCTGAGGAGCTCCACGGCCTCTCTAGAATTGCTGCTGACCCCTGGCTTTTCTGCCTTGAGGCCTCTGTTTCTTGGATGCCTCTGACCTGTAGCATGTCACATCCTCTGTTTAAAAAAACACTAACAATCACAAAAATTCATTGACACGATGCACATGAGGCCTCTGTGAGTTTAGCAGAGGCAGCTTCTGGGGGGTATCCTGGGAGGGACTGCATTTCATGCCTGGTTCCCTTAGACCTCCTGTTGCTCACACTTGCCCACCAGCTCCCTCTTCTTCCTGTTGGCTGGTTGACCCCAGGGGTACCACACCCTTCTCTGTCTGCTATCCCAGCCCCATCCCTGGAGGACTAGAGATTCATTTGAAGCTGGGGTGCCAGCTGGCAGCAAGCGCCTTGCACGGACTCTGAACTCTGATGAAAGTCAGCCTGAGAAAGTGGGAGAACAGGGGAGAAGAACAGCATGGGGGAAAAAAGCAAGAGTTGGCTTTACTGCTTTGAGTTTGGGCTGTCAAGTTAAACATCCCTGGGCCTGGGCCTGATATCTGGGGGAGAGGCCGGGGTGGGTTACATATTCAGGAGCCCGCATCCTGACCAGTGGGTATCTGCAGCCTTGGGAATGGGTCTGTCTCTTAGGAGGTGAGAGCTGTCTGACCTCCCAGGCCCTTGCACCAGCTTGCCTGTCCCTCCTCCGTCTGCTTGGACAACTCTGGGCTGCCTGTGGAAGGCTTTCTATCTCTCCCAGGGCTGGGTTAGGTGCCTTTGTGGAGGAGAGATCTCAGGCCTCAGGCAAAAGTATTTCCTTCTCTGAGAAGCCTCTGAAGCAGGCTGGCTTGTGGACAAAACATCCTGTTGACCGTTGCTTCTCTTCTAAATTAATTGAGGAGGCCTTGTGTTAAGAGATCCTGTCTGCAGGTGCTAGAACCTTTTAGGAGCCCTCTTTCAACCAGGCAGAGCAAACAGGTCAAGTCCATTTCTCCCCACCTGAAATCTAGGAGATCCAGGAATTTTGTGGTCTGACCTGGAACACTGAGGAGGTCTTTCACGACCCAGTGGAATTTCAAATAATAGGAGGCCCCGCTGTTAGTGAATGCACAGCAGTGATTTGGAAAGGCAGGGTCAGAGAGGAGAAGCCACCGGCCTGAGGCCACACAGCTAACTGGATCAGAGCTGAGATTGGAACCTGGGTGTGTCTGACCTGGTGCTGTTTTTTTCAGTACAGGATTCATCCAGCCCCACACACCAATCCCGGAAGAAGAGGCGGGTGGGTGTGGGCACAGGGGGAGGAGTTTGTTGGGTGGGGCTGCCTCTGGTGCTGATCTCACGGGGTTTAGGGGTCAGGAAGTGGCAGGGGACACCCCTTAATTGGCATGCAGGCCTACATCTGGAGGAGGGAGGAGCTGACAAGAAGAGGGGCCAGGTCAGGGCACCCACTGGCTAGGGCGCAGAAGGGGTAGGTGGGAGAAGGGAAGTGATGCTCAGCTGGGACCACAGGAAGTTCCAGATTGTGGTTAGAGATTGGAAAGTACCAGCAAATTCCTATTTCAACAGAAAACGAGGCAACAAGATTTTTCTTTTAAAAATAGAGCTGAATGCAGAATTTGCAAAGGAACCAGCGATCTACAGAATGGGGGTGGAAGTCAGAAGGTTGAGTGTGATATTCTCCAGAAAAAGGTCTTGATATTTGGTTGAAACAGGTCAGAGCCCAAAGCTATTCAAAATGGGGCCCTCCCATGGGAACACCAGGGTATAAGAGGAAGAGAATAGATGCTGGACAAAACAGAAGAAAACCAGAACTTTACATAACAACCACTGTCATTACTGTCATCCCCATGATCATCACCATTAGCATCAGCAGCAGCAGCAGCAACTAGAGTGAGCTTTTAAACTGCCAGTGACTTCCCGTCTCCTTCAGAGTCAAAGCCATATCTTCCCACTGGCCTGAAAGTCTCCCTGTCCTCCAGCTCCCCATCATCTCTGTGCCATCACCACTTACTACTGTCACCTCCCTCCCTCTTCCCCAGCGTCACTGGCCCCGGTGTTGCTCCAGCACCCCCCACCTCCTGCCCCGGGATACCCTGTTTT